>NW_022196892.1:5973195-6005377 GCF_008632895.1 Mastomys coucha | reverse complement strand
GGGTAGGCAGGGGGATGTCAGGGGTTCACTGGCCAGACAGTGAGGTATCAATGCAGAAAGAGACCCTGAGTCAAAAAACAAGGTGGAGAGTGATAGAGGAAGACATGTGACATAAGGTTCATGCCCTAATACATGCACGTGCATGTGCACACATACATACAGGCACATAGTCATATATGATGCATACAACAAGCATAGTAGCGAGATGACATCATATAAAGAGAGTGCTGAGGGTGTATATGCCTGTGGTATAGACATGTATGAGGAGGGTGGTGAGGGAAGGTACCCTCAGCACAGACCGCAAAGAAGGACCTTTTGGAGATGAGGTTGTTTCAACTGAGCTGTAGAAGCCAGGACTTTTGGAAGGTATGTTAGCTAGAATCAATGATATGTGCAAAGGCCCTGTGGCATGGAGTGGTGAGTGCTTTTGAGGAGCTATGACAACAAAGAGGGTGCAAGAAACCAGGTAAAAAGTGTTGAT
The DNA here is from genome assembly GCF_008632895.1 of Mastomys coucha. NCBI lineage: Eukaryota > Metazoa > Chordata > Mammalia > Rodentia > Muridae > Mastomys > Mastomys coucha. The sequence continues at coordinate 6,004,896 of NW_022196892.1, read as the reverse complement.
GCAAAATTTATTTCCTAGGTGTTACTCAGTGGACAAGGGCACTTTTCTTCATAGAAACCAACCTTTAACATCTTCCTTTAATTAATTGTCACTCTCCAGGTGCACGACTGAGGTGTCTTTGTTTCTTAGTTTCAACCATGTCTAGTTCAGATTCTTCATGTCTGTCATGGAAGTGTTCATTTATCAGCAGCAGCAGGAAGCTATATTTGGCCATGAAGGACAGGAGATACCTTTCTCTTTCCTAAACACCACACCCTTACTTCCAGCTTGCTCACATACAAGTGTTCTTTATCTTGTGATCTTTCTCAGGCTTTATCCTGACATATTCTCAACTGTGCCTTGTTTGTCTACAAGTCCCTTTTTGCATTGCTCAGCCCAAGCCCCTTGCAAGCTCTGATGGAATTTACTAAGGAAGTCATTACACATATTCAACTCATTTCAGCAGTTAAAAAGAACCGAGGACACATATACAATAATAAAAGAAACAAGCAAAAACTCATTCAGCTCTTAGGCTCTGAGAGCATTCAGGACTTTTCCATAACAAATTCTGCTCATTCACCTTTGAGAGAACACATTGCTGTGGAAATGGAACATATTAATCCAGATAATTTGAGGAAAGGCATGCTGTTTATTCACAAAGAATGATTGATTCTGCCAAAAATAAAAGCCATGAGAGTATAACATGCCATCAGTTCAGCCCATTGGGGCAGTCACTTGGGAGCGATGCAGAGGAGAACAGAAGGTGAAAGGAGAAAAAGAGAAATTATATAAAGCGCCACTCAGCTGCGGGTCTGCATCGTGTGGCAACATCTGCTGCTCCGTGGCCAACCTCCCACAATTGTGGGCTCTTTCCAGAGAACTCGGCTCATGGTTAACGACTCAGAGTCGAAACGAAGCTGCACTTACTGAATCCTAAAGAATCTGTAGCGACATCTCATGTTTATAGACATAGAGACAAATCTGGAGAACAGCTGTTGTTGTAAAAGCACCAAGGCATAGGGTTGGGGTGATGGGGCTCCACTTATTTAGTGTTGAAGGCTGGTCAAGTTGATCATTCTTCAAAGCAGTAATATTGGACAGTATTACAATAATAATTAATCCTTCTTCAGTAACATGAGGATAGGCTAAGGTCACATGCGTAAAACACTTGGGACAGTGCCACACACACTATTAGTAGCCTATAGAAGTCAGTACACATTCTCTGAGCACTTAAAGGTTTGAGTGACTGTCCCCAAAGGTGGCAGGCTAGGCTGTGAGTTTAGGTATTTTGAGGGGAAAATCAAGTAGTAACGGTCTGTGTGTAACAGAACTAGCCATATATTTGAGACATCTCTCTGACTTTGCTCACTTGTGTCATTGCATAGGCAGTCTATTTCCCTATCACCTTCCCCTCCACCCTCTCCTCCTCCTCCTCCTCCTCTTTCTCCTCCTCTTCCTTCTCCTCTTCCTTTCCTCCTTCTCTTCTTCTTCTCCTCCTCCTCCTCCCTTCTTCTTCTTCTTCTTCTTCTTCTTCTTCTTCTTCTTCTTCTTCTTCTTCTTCTTCTGCTGCTGCTGCTGCTGCTGCTGCTGCTGCTGCTTCCTCTTCTTCCTCTTCTTCTTCCTTTTCTTCCTATTCCTATTCAATTATTTTTATTTTATTTTATTTCCTTTTTACAATCTTACATTTTTAGTACCTCTCCCCCCACCCCAACTCCTTTTGTACCCCTCTCCAACACACTTTCTCTTAGATCCATTTTTTCATAAAATTTCAACAATATGGTTGCCTAAACAAGACCTGAAAATTAAGAATACCAGTTGACCTGTCAACATAGATTGAGAAATCTCACAAGGCTCTATTCCTGGATGAAAGCTGTGGGGAATTAGTGGTTGCTAAGAAAGGGGAAATCATTCTTTTCTATTGAGAAGCCCCTTGACATATTATGCAATGCCAACTGGTTAACCTTCACTGCATTTGTTTCCTGAGTTAGACTCCTTTGCCTAACATACAGGCTTTGAAATCTGGGACACAGGACCCTTAAAAATACAGGTTTGGAACAGCGAAAGTCAAACTGTGCCTTTCCCTGCTCTGGACATTTAGAAATATAATTCAGGAATCTCAACACTGGCATTGGCAGCATAGTGTTTAGAGTACAATGTTGGTAAGAATAGACTTATCCATCAAGGATATGCTTCTAGTACATGTGCTTTTATCCACCTTCACGTCTCTCTGTTTCTCTCTGTGTCTCTCTGTGTCTCTCTGTGTCTCTCTCTGTCTCTGTCTGTCTCTGTCTGTCTGTCTGTCTGTCTGTCTCTCTCTCTCTCTCTTTCTCTCTCTCTCTCTCTCTGTGTGTGTGTGTGTGTGTGTGTGCATGTGTGTGCATCTGTGAGCAGGGGTGTGGGTGATTCTGTGATACTTTGGCATTGATATCGTGTATGCCCAGTGGTTCATAGAACATCCCTAATATGATTTTGACACTCCTTGATACAATTAGTATACTTATTATTTTGTCTATGTGTTTGCACATGCATGCCACAGTGTACACATGAAGTCAAAGGGCAACTTATAGGAGTCAGTTCTTGCCTTCCACCATGTATTCCTAAAGAACTGAAAGGTTTTGTTGAAATCCTTTACAAATAAGTATATGAAGTACTTTTATGTTCTTTGTGGTACCACGATAACAATAGAAGATACAATTCATATCCTTAATTTTTACACAATTGTCACCTAGCTTGTTCACTCCTCATGTTTTCTCATAGAAAATTTGTAATGAATAATTTTATCTAATTCTTAAGTTATCCTTTCCTCCATTATCACGAACTGAGGATACAAAGACTGTTAAGTATGTAAAATTACATCAGGTCATTTGACAACCCAATGATTGTCCAAGTCAGCACAAGTGTCTTCTTGTTACACAGAAAGGGAAGTTGAGAGTTACACGTGAGATTGCCTCTAAGGCTGTCCTACCATGCCTGAAACACTGTTGCCTCTGCTAGATCCCATGCTTTGTGAAAATGAGTTCTTCAGTCTCAAGCTTGGTTTACAGAACATCCAGGTCTAGAGATTTCAGAATTTTTAAGATTTAGTCCATATCATATGGACATAGATCATTCTTAGGACCACAGGTAGTTTCCAATCAGAATGTAAACTTCTCCAAAATTAGGTCCGGATTTATTTGGACAGATTTTTTGTTTTTCCCTTCCTTCCTTCCTTTCTTTTTTCTTTTCTTTTTTTTTTTTACATAAATTTTTTTATTAGATATTTTCTCTATTTACATGTAAATTTTTCCTTTCCCAGTTTCCCCTCCAAAAAACAAACAAAGAAACAAACAAAAACAACAAAACAAACCCCTGTTGCCTTCCCCCTCCCCATGCCTGCCACCCCACCCTCTTCCACTTATTGGCCCTGGCATTCCTCTACACTGGGGCACAGAACCTTCACAGGGCCAAGGTCCTCTCCTCCTATTGATGATTGAATTTACAATCCTCTACTATACACGTGCTGCCAGAACAATCAGACCCACCATGTGCAGTCCTTGGTTAGTGGTTGAGTTTCCCTTCCTTTCTTCCTTCCTTCCTTCTGTCCTTCCTTCCTTCCCCTTGTTACTTCCTTCATTCCCTCCTTCCTTCCTTCTTTCCTTCCTATTTATCATCTATCTATCTATCTATCTATCTATCTATCTATCTATCTATCTATATATCTACCTTTCTATTGATCTATCTATCTATCTACAGTCCAAATGCCTCCTCTTGGCTCCCCCCTCATTGAGTCCCTCCTCCTATTCCCTTCTCCCCTACTCTTATGAGAGGGTAGACTCCCCTTAGGTATCTTCCTATCCCAGATTTTTTTTAAAAAAGGCAGATTGGATAACATCTCATATATAATACTATTCAAAGGCTTCATGAGTACATATTAAAATTTTTGGTAAAGAGAAAGATACTTTAATAGATCAAGGATTCTAATGAAAACATAAACTGTCTGTAAAGCAAGAAAAAAGTTGTTTCCTAACAATTGGAAAATTGGCTGTATAGCAAATTGATCGCAAAAAATAAAGACTTGGTGATAGTGCCAAAGGAGCTAAGCTGTACTTCTCCACTTCTCTGAACATTATATCCGAGAAGTTAAGTTGACCTAATTTATGGGAGGAAGGTTATGATCATGACCTTTTGGCTTCAAGCAAGCATACATGAATCTAGGATACATGATGACAAAATTTCTCAGCTATAAACTAAAGGTCCCTTCTCCTGTGCCCAGGCTTGTGGACCACTGTGTCGGCACTGTGCAGTCAGCAAGCACAGCTACTCTTTCTTCCCACTTTCACATCTAATCTATGAAAACACCAGACTGCTGCTTCTTGAGGCCTGTTCTTTAAATCTGGAGATATTGATTTTGATTTTTTCTGATGCTCTAAGGCTACAGGACCTCACCAATAAATTACAGGAAGTCCTGAACATCTCTAGAATCCCATAAGTAACCCAACCTTGGCAATTCCAAAGCATACTAAGCAAAGAAGACCAGTGTAATATCAAAAGTGAGTTATTTCTAGAGGAGAGGCTCTCCAACATGGAATGTCCTGTTCTATGGAACCATAATGGACAGTGTGATTTGATCCAATCATATGAATATCTTTGTAAATTCCTAATATGTATGTCTTCAAATCAGTAAATTTAATTTTAGACTTTTTTCTAAGTTAGAAAATTATTACAGATACTCCAAATGATGATGATAAAGTATCATTTATATTTGCATATTAGTTTCTGGGACTGATTGTTGATTAAAAATTAACTAAAATTCACTTGTAGGGGATTTAATTATGATTACCCTATATAGGAGGTAGCCCTATGGTCATAAAGATGTAAAGAAAAGTTTAAGTGTTGAGAATATTGCAGTGACTTGAATGGAAATGGTCTCCATATACCCATAGGGGATGACACTATTAGCATAAGTATCATTGTTGGAGTATCTGTGTCCTTGTTGGCAGAAGTGTGTCACTGTCACTGAGGGTGGACTCTGATGTTTCAGATGCTCAACCCAGGTCTAGTGGTTCACTCTGATTCCTGTCTGTTGTCCACATGGTGTAGAACTCTAGCACTATGTCTGTTTGCACTCTGCCATGCTTCCCACCATGATAATAATGGACTAAACCTTTGAACTGTAAACCAGTCGCAATTAAATATTTTCCTTTATAAGAAATTCTATAGTGTCTCTTCACAAAAATAGAAATCCCAAGACAAATGTATTATATTTAAAACCTAGTATCAAGTTTGCTGTATTTAGGCTGCCTTTTCATCTGTGTGCTGAAACAATATAGTACATACACACACACACACACACACACACACACACACACACACCACACACACACACACACACACACACACACACACACACACACACACACACACACACACGCACAAAATTTGGAAGATATAAACAGATAAGTCTGTCTTTATACTTATATACCTTTCTGAATTATCTGAAATATTTATAATGATTTTGAGTTGGTTTGCTAATATAGTCATTAAAAATCTCTGAAAGGCTCTGATCATTCTAGGCACATATTAACACATCTCAATCTTCTTTTTTTCAGGCCCCAAACACTTGGATATGCTCCAATTTCGATTAACAGTCAACTTAAGGAAAGAACTTTGCTCTGCTTTGATTTTTCCATTTAAGGAGAGACTTTTATTATTCATACCCAGACAATTAGGGGGGAGAAAAGAATAAAGAAGAAGATGATTAGGTTGACGGCAGGCTCCATGATAATAATTATAACAATCCACTTAACACTGGGACTGCACCTCCAGTCTTCAAAGCTGCCTCTGATATTATCTAATTAAGGAAAGTGAGGAGGACAATGATGAGAGTGAGATTTAATCTCTGAAGCACAAGGGGGCCTTTAGATAACGAGGAGATGCAGACAACAGAAGGGCAGTAACAAAGGCCAGAAAGTGAGAAACTGCAGAGTTGGATATATCCTAATTTCATAGAGGTTTTGAGGGCTGGACTAAAAAGACAGAAAAGCAAGGAAAAAGAAAGCAGACAAAGGGGAACTGCTGGAAAATAACAAAACTGTGACCCCTCCCACTCCCAGAATCCCACATCATCAATCCACTCAGCTGTGCTTCCTAAGTATCAGAGTACACCTTCATTCCTGTGACTGCAGGACCCAGGGAAATAGCAACAGCTCAAAGCACTTGGCCTGCTGTTCATGAACCTGACAGCAGTTATCTCTGTAACAGAGGAAAGGCATTAAACATTGTATAACAGACCTCACTGGTGAAGCCTTACAGGACTGCAAGAACTTGCCCCATGATCAGTTTAAATGCACAGGGAAAAGGGCACCTGAGAGGCTCTGAAAGACATCCTCACATCCTGAAAGAAAGCTATTCCTTAGCAGTGAAACCAATAAAACTAACAATGCAGATTTCAGCCTCTGCGGTTCCAGACTGATCCAGTCCCTGTTAATCCTGGTCCTTGTACACTTGTTCACTCTATTGCTTGCCCCAAATAGCCTTACTCTGGAAACATATAATACTTACTCCAGTTCAGCATGATCAGTGATACAAAAGCTCTTCATATTGTGCCACAGAATTTACAATGCATCTCAAATTAGAGACCTTCTATCTCTCTAGGCAAGAAGAGAGCAGTAAGAAGAATACATGGCAGTGGCCAAGCGCTGGAAACTCAAACACTCAAGGAGGGCTCCTGCTTTCCTCCGAAGTAGACTGTGTAGAGATCTCTCTAAATGGGTCAGTTTCCATAAGCTCACATGATATGCTTTTTTTCCCAGTCTGTTTAAACTTATACATTACAGCTGCTCTCAACAAGCGTCTCAGCACTTGTTCTCTCTCTACCACATTCGAGTCTCAGTGACAATTCAGCTGCCTGTTTCTATGAGCTTTCTGACTCCAGGGTGGATGATACACGTAAGAATCCAGGTGTAGAAAAGTTGCATGGAATGAACACACCTGAACAATTGACAAAAATGGAAAGTTAGATTTGAGGGCATCTTTATGGAAAACACCCACTGCACTTCTGACATTTGACTTGTGACAGCAGTGGCAGGGGAAGTGACAGTTGGGAGATGACCAGCATGTAATCAATACCAGGCATATTCAGCAGTGTTTATGAATTAAATATAAAGGGCTTACATTTAGTAAAATGCCCTGCTGGGCTTTCAAAGGCTCTTCATCACTCTAAGCACAACTTATGCTCCCTTCTTTCCTCCCTCTTGTCTGTTCCATTTTTCTTTCCTTTCCCTGTCCTTTCTTCCTCCTTTATTTATCACTTCCTCTGGATATTTAGCCATTTCTCTCATGCATAACCACTGAAATCCTTTGGCATATTGGGCCATTAGAGAATCCATCAAACCCCCACTTTGCTTGCCTGCTCAGATCTTTCCCCGTCTTCCATCCAGATGTATGTACAATATCTCTGAACTATAAACTAATTTTGTTATTTGTTAAAGCAAACTGGCATGATACAAAAAAAACCCCACAAATTACATGTGAGCTAGAAATCAGTTCTGTGTGCTCTAGAACTTAAATTGGGTGAACCCACACATCTCCTTGAGTGCCTGAGAGTTGGCTCCAGTCAACAGGCTATCAAAACCTGTTGTTTTAGATTCCTAGGGCTGCCATAACAAATATCCACAAAGTGAGAGTCGTCAAACAATGGAAATTTATTCTGTGACAATCCTAGGGGTCAGATACCAGAAACCAGTGGCACCAGGGAGAATTGGTTCCATGTCTTTCAGAGCTCTGAGGCAGCCAGAATGTCATCACATTACTTCGCTTGGAGATCCATCATCCAGTCTGTCTTCACATGGTCTCCCTGGTGCCTCTGTGCATTCTCCTGTTCTAAATCTTATAAAAACAGATCTTCATAGGATGGATTCAGAACATACTATAAAACCAAGAGGCTCTTATTTGGAGAGCTTTAAAATAACCAGACCTATGAGGACCTCATTTGCAAATAAAGCCTTATTCACAGGGTTAGGTCCTGGACATATCTTCTGGTGGCCAACATGCAACCCACTGTCCTAGTGGTTGCTCTGTTCTCCATCAAAGCCCCAATACTGAGATTTAAAAGTAGTAGTGACCCCATCACTGTGTCTTTTCTAACATTTAGATCTTATACCCTGTAGCTCTTGACTCCTTCAAGCTCAGTAACCACCACCAGCTGAGTGCTTCTTCCATAAAAGCTCTCTGTCCCAGCTTTTGGCATTATGTTTGCTTCTGGCTCTGCTCCTCTCACAACCCCTTTGATTTTAATATGATCACTTTAGGTTCACTCAGCCAATGTAGCATTTTATCCCTATTTAAATTCCACAGGCAACCTAAATTTTCCTCTCCTGAACCAAGCAACAATCGATAGGGTCTAGGGATTAAGATTTAGAAATTGGCTAGTGGCACACACCTTTAATCCCAGCACTTGGGAGGCAGAGGTAGGCAGATCTCTGAGTTTGAGGCCAACCTGGTCTACCAAGTGAGTTCCAGGACAGAGAAACCCTGTCTCGAAAAACAAAAACAAAAACAAAAACAGAACAAAACCAAACAAAAGACTTAGAAATCACTTTTCACTCTTCTGCTTGAGGAAGTATATATGTTTTGTTCTCAATCTGGAATAAATACAAATATGCAGATGCACATAGCTATCCTTTCCAACACATTAAGAAATCTCCAGGAAGAGGGAAGTATGAGACACCTTCCCAAAAAGTGGGTGGGGCTTAAAGAGGAGAGATAGGGGAGAAAGAAAAATTATTCTGCTGGATTCCATGGGTGTAGCCATTTATAAAAGGAACATATCTCATCTCAATATGATTATCTAAGAAATTTCTTCTATTTGCTTGAAACTTTTCCATTCTCTCATTTATATATCAAAGGTCCTGCTTACATGTGTGTTTATGCATATACAATGGTATACATTCATATATGTGCAGGATGACTTAGGATGAATAGAATTAAGCTAGAAGCTGTAGCTTCCACTTTTGATGTGACATATTTGTGTTGCTTGAATAGTGTACCACAAGCTTGTACTTCTGTCATTTTAAAGATGTAGCATAAAATGTAGGTTCCTACAGGGCTCCAAGGCCTAAATAAGCAGTAGTAGAAGGCCCAAAATTTTCTCTCTTACTTGGTACTTTTAAGTAGTACACAAGTATACTCAAAAGGCAATAATTAGAGTTGCTTCTTGGTCCTGATAGCATGCTTTATCCTTCAGGAAAAGCTACTGAGATGGTGCCATGGATGATTAAAGGTCCATCCTCAGCGACAAAGGACTGGCTGGCTCATTTCTGTTGATCAAGTCCTCAAGGCAGCATGGGAAGCATAGGTTTCTCTTACATCTCTTATGTCTGTGAATTATAAATACTCACATCATAGGGATGTGACTTGAAAGAAAAGGAGAAAAAACAAATGCCTGCCTTTCAGCAAAACAAAGACATGAAAAGAGCCTGGACTCTAATGGTATTAGGACATGAGAAGAGTATGTTGAAACTTCACAAGGGAGAGTGCTAAAGAATTCCCCTGCTAGACTGAGTGCAACAGCTTGTCCTACACTGATCTAAATCCCTTCTTTCCTCTGTTATAATGCCTTGTACAAAGAGTCCTATCAATTTGCAAGGGGCATGTTCATGCTACTTCCTTGGAAAAGGACTTCTGGTTGCCCCAGAAAAAGAGGAGGGGCTTCTGGAGTCACCCTTGAGCCTGTCACCTGCCATAGATACTCCACAACTTTCACTGTCTAAAGGGCATAAGAGTCATTATGTTAAGTAATCATCTGCACTCCCCCTTAAGGACCCATTTCAACAGGCAAGAAAACAAACAGGCACTCACACTCGCACAGGAATGCCAGCCACCACTTTCTGCTCCATCATCGACGTTCAGACTCTGAAGCAGAAATGTAGACTGCCTTACACGTTTCCACCCTCCACTCTTTCCTTGTGTCTTGAGAATACAGAACTGTTATGGGTGCATAAATAAATGAGGAGTTATTACCCATAATGAGTTAAAATATAAAGAATCCCTTAACCCTTAACGTGTTATAAGAATCAACAAAATCTATACTTGTCTAGTAAAATAACAATCAATCTCCCTAATATGTTAAATTCACTGAGCTGTGGATAATTATTCAAATTTCAGAGAAAGAAAGAATCAAGCTGTATTGATCTTTTGGATTGTATAAATCCATGCTTGGCACTAGGCTGCCTATTCTTCTGTTTCCTGCTAAGGTAGTGCTACCATAGCAAAGCAGCTCATTCAAACTTCTGCTTTGTTTAAGTGGAGGGTTCGTGGTTCAGAAAGCTGCCTCCCTAAACCCAGACTATGAGGATGTTAGTCATATGTATTTCTTTATATTTGAGCTGGCCAAGACCCAACAACTAAAGACCTCATAAAGCAGAGCATGGTTTTAAAATCTCCTTTGTTCTCTGTAGCCCACACCTTTAATCCCAGCAATCCAGAGGCAGAGACAGGTGGATCTCTTGGTTTGAGGCCAGCCTTGTCTTCAGAGATAGTACCAAGGTACACAGAGAAACCCTGTCCTGACCACCCCCACCCAAACAGGAATTGTCAAACCCAAACAATGGGTAGAAACAGCACACAGTGACAGGCACACAGTGGCAAGAGACATGGGTTCAAACTGAGGTCCTGCTTCTTTCAGCAACCTTGCAAATGTTTGCAAGACTATCTGGTGCCCTATTACCTAAGGTGTCACATTTGACTTTTTACTATCTTTAACTATTTTCTCCTTTTTCCTTTTTGTTCTTTCTTCCTCACTGCCATACTCTCATGAGCAATTTCACTCTTAAATATGTGGCCAAAAGAAAGAGAATTCTATATATTGTAGTGTCTATATAGTACAAATGACAATATTTTTGAGTTAGCTGGTAAAAGGAAGCAAAGGAGAAAACATATAAAGGGTGTGGAGAGAAATAGAAAGGGGAGAGAGGTTGCAAAGAGAAGAAATCAAGGGAGAATAAAATCTCTCTTCACATACTAGTAATAAAAACTAAATGAGATAGTCCATGTGAAAACTGATTCATAATGTACATGTCAATAAAAAAAAAAGTCTTGTCTGTAAAAAGACTTTTCAGGAAAAGTGAATTTTATAGACACTTTGGTATTTTTTTTACTTGACATTAAATTGTGTAGTTTTAAAAATATAATTGTCTTTTTCCTGTTTTTTGAAAACTGTGTTGCTTGAAAAAAATCAATTCAGTAGGAACTTACAAATTAATGGTGTTTTCATTCATGTCTTTGAAAAAATGGATTTTTGTTTAATATTGCCACTGAAGTGAGTGAGATTATTAAAGCTGACTGTATTTTTCCCCATCTCCAAAGGAGAGAGCATTAAGAGTTTGAAGTCCATTTGTGTGCTAAGTGTGTTTTCACAGAAAAGAGGTCTGTGCACAGAACACAGAAGCCAGAAGACCTAGAGACACTCGCTGAGATGCTGGAGGGGCTGTTTAGATGTGAGCGACTATCTCAGCTAAAGCACAAGGTATAGTCTTTTAGTTATACAAATATCTGAGGCTGAAGTGCACTACATACTACTCTTGGCACCACCAACAACCTGGTCAGGACTTCTGCATCCCTTCCACTCACTAACCTCTTCTAGAAAGCCTGTGAAGGCAGGAAGTGCTCCCACCTACAGGGTAAATACAGCCAGGGGAGAGGATGTCACAGAAAATTAGAGATCAGGACCATTTTATAACAATCCTAAAGACATTGTGATCTCTTTTTCCTGCCTACTACTTTTTAAAAGAGGGACAAGTCTCTTTTTGACAGATAAAGTTAAGGACTATACTTGTTTCTTCCTCCACTTGTCACAAATGTTTGCTATCTTTCCCCCTCCAACTAGAGAACAATTGGCCCAAGTGGTTAGATCAATAAGGAAGATTATATTTCACTCTCGGTCATGGTGCTTAGTCAAAAAGAGGTTCTCATCTAGGTCAGTCATGCTCCTTGTTTAAGAAGCAGTTCTCTCGGTTGGGTGGTAGTTCGACCATCCATTTTTATTTTATGGTAGCATCTCATAGCCTGTCTTCTCTATTACTGAAGTTACCTGCATAGTGGTGTTGATGCCTACTGAAATGTTACGTGCGTTTCTCACAGTCCAGGGTTTGAGCTGATCATATATATATACACATATATATATGTGTATATATATACATACATGTATATATCATATATATCATATATATGTATATATGTGTTTATATATATATATATATATGAGGAAGTATATTTTTAATTTTAATTCTTATCTTAATCTTCTAATGACTTTGGGGCTGGCCAGATGGTTCAATAGATGTGCTTGTTGTAAAAGCAAAGGAACATGGGTTCAGATCCCCGGAACTCAGATAATGCTCAACCTGGTGGTATACCTGTGTAATCTCATTGTTGTGTGATGAAATGGGAGATGGAGCCAGAAGAATCCCTGGAGGCTCATAAACAAGCTGTCCTGATGTGTGCAGCAGCAAAGAAGACACCCTAGACAAGCTGGAAAGGAATATTCAACAGCCCAGATAGTCTGGCCTCCACAGGAAAACCATGGTACATGTGTCCATGTCACATGAAAATTCTCATGAATGTTCATATACACACAAAATTTTAAAATTATGGGCGTCTTTTTCAGTTATATTCGAAATTTACTAATGTCTAGATTGTTCTTTGTTGAAAATTAATTATGTAATGTTAATATTTGTTGTGTTTTATATATCCATTGCATTTTAATTAGTTTATTTTGTGTGTCACAGCATGTGTGCGGTGGTGAGAGGATAATGTATGGAGTTAGTTCTCTCATCCCACTATGTGGTTTCCAGGTGTGGAACTCTGGTTGTCCAGCTCAGTGGAAGCTCCCTTTACCTACAGAGACAACTTGCTGACCTAGATGTTTTATTCTAAGGGCGAGTTTTATGATCTGAGGAGTAGAGTGACTTTCAAGTTAACCAGATAAACAGATTTCTCCAGTGCATGACTCTTCTAGTGGAGACCTGAGTAAATGGCAATGTCATTGGTAACTAGAGTCTCCTTTGAGAAACATTAAGTGAGATTGGTATTTCTCAAAATGTCACTTTGGGGCCACTGGCCTAACTCGCACAGCAGGTGGGGACTAAGGAACTTGTCTCAAATATTTAAGAAAAGACATTAAAGGGCTTTGTAGCATGCAACTGATCAGTACCAGAGGTTCCCATGTGAACATGTGCACTGATGAGAGGCAGATATGGCACATTTAGAACTGATCTGTGTGATTTCATCAACCACTTATCCACACATTACAGCTTGTATCAATCAAGGGTTCTTCTTTCGGATTTGTTCTAGTAGGCTTGATTATGAAGAAAGAAAGGGGGAGGGAGGCACCTAAAATTGGTCTAAGGACAAATGGAAATAAATTGTACAGGAGTAATTTCTGAGCTGCCTTTACGGTAAAAAATGAAAAGCAAAGTCAGAAGAGCAGAGAAAGCACATCTATCAGTGTGTGTGTGTGTGTGTGTGTGTGTGTGTGTGTGTAATATTCTTAGCTGTCTCAGGATCTTCATTTTATATTACCTAAAGCCTGACTACTACATGGGAACATGCATACAAATGAGAATTTAAAACATAACCAATACATTATTTTATTAAATGTTTTCATTTCAATATTGAACACACAATCACCAATTTAAAAGTCATCCATTTATGGGTAGCATGGGAAGAAACTTGCTATGTAAGTGTGTAAGCTTGGAGATTTGAGTTCAAATCTTCAGAATACATATATAGGCAGGCATGGTAATGCATTTATGCAATCCCACTGCTCCTGTGGCAAGATGGGAGATGGAAACAGAATAATCCTCAGAAGGTTACTGACCAGGTAGCCTGAAGTACTCATTTGTAAAACAAAAAAGAGAGACTGCCTCAACACAAGGCAGAATGCAAGGACTACATACTCAGCCCTGTGATCCCCACACCCACACAATGACATGTTCTTCTAAAAGAAAGCACTCATCTTATTCCATGTGTTGTCTAACTGATAGAGATTGAGAAATAGGGATTTATATCAGCTTATGTTCAATAAACACCCACTGGATTCAAGAACTCCCATGGAATATTGCACAGAGTACACTGTCGACAGTCTACATCATTGTCAGTCTGGTGACATGATACGAAGCACTAACCCCATACAAATTAATCAAAATGTCTTTGATAATCCAATGATTTGTGATCATTTTCAGTCTTGTCACCAAACAGTCAGTGACTGAAGATTATTAACAAGATTAAAATGCCATGTTTGTGTGTTACTTTGTTACTTTGGTAGTTTGGGCAGGTACTATGCTCGTCAACACAGTTAATCCATTAGAAACCATGTTTTAAATGGTAGCAGAAAGTATAAATGAAAAATAACAAAACTAGAAGAGATGACCAAACTCTATTTTAAAACTGTGTCTAACTACAAAGCAATAAACTAGAAAGTAACTTATCCTACAAGAGGGTTTGAGATTAAAATTCTGAATTGAACATTATTATTGCTTTCAGTTCAAAATGGTCAATTTATATTGTACATTATGAGAAAATCCACACTATTTTTTAATGTTTGAGCTACTCAATTCTCATGCAAACAGGAGGAGGCACAAACTCAGAGCAAAGGTTTGCACAACACATTTCAAAAAAATTGATACATGTATTTAAAGGCTTCTTCCACTCCAGTGAGAAGTGAACAAGCAATTTAATAAAAATTTAACAAAGATCTTAACAGACACTTCATCAAAGAATATCTATTGGTGGCAAACAAGTATAATAAAAATGCTCAACTTCACATGTCATCAAGGAAATGCAAACTGAAACAACAATCATTATCATTGTGTACCCATTAAACCAGCCAGCACCGGTTGGTGACTATGTATGGCAATAGCCACTCTCCTTTATGTATAACAAAAATGAAAAACGTGTTGGCCACTTTGGAACACAGTTCATGGTTTCTTACAAAAAAATGAAGATTATTCTTATAATATGATCAAAGTATTTTATCCTTGGTGCCAATCCAAAGGACTTGAAAGTGTGCTTTATAGTCAGCACATGAGTATTTATAATGTTGCCATTTGTAGTTCTCAAGACTTGAAAGTAACAGAACTGTCGATAAGCAACTGCAGAACACTATTACAATGAAATAGTCTTCATTGGTAAGAGGAGATGAGTGAACCACCCCAAAAATACACACCAGAACATTAAGTGCACATTGCTAAGTGAAAGAAGCCAGTCCAAAAGCTACCCTTTCAGGATGCCAATTACTATGGGAAAGTTAAAAATTTTTAAACAGAATAAATTAAAAAAAAAATGAGTGTAAACTTCAATGGCTAAATTATTTGTTTGATCTGTTGTCTCATTATCCAAAATATTTAATCTCAGTGGTAAGCAGTGTTTTGATGTCCCCAGTTTACCGTTTTTGAGTTTTCATAACAATTTATAATATTAGCTTTGCTTTTTTGCAAACTGTGAGCATGAAGGCAATGACTTTTTCTTACATATTTTATTTATTGTAACTAGCTTAGCATGTTAGAAAGAATCATTTTATTTCTATCAAGAGAGAGAATATTTTTGTAAAGATACATGCACAGAGCTGTAAAGTAACAAAGACAGAGATCACTCTAAGGATCAACCTTTGCCGCAGTCCTGCTTCTCTGGCACCCTCCTTTCTGCACTGGCTTCCTTTCTGCTCCACACTCCCTGCTTTTCATATAGAAGTCTTCATGAACTTGTGGGCTTGGCTACAGCCACTTAGTAAACCACAATTCCTTCTGTCTGCTTCCTCCCTCTCTCTAGCTTCTTGATGCAAGATTTCTAAAGATAAAATCTTGTTGAACAGTACAGACTTTTTTTTTTTTTGCAGGGGGCATTCAATATTAAACACACCAAGCAAATAAAGAAACCACTGCATCAGACAAATTCTGTAATTCCCCCTGTCCACAATGGCAAAACCAGCCAGTGCTCTCCCACCAACTCTCCTACCAGCATCTCCCAGGCTGTAGACACAGACCCTGTTTCCTTCTCTGCCTTGACATCTACAGATCCTTTCCACTACACAGATCTGTGGATCAGACATCTAAATATATTCTAAATATTTCTAATCTTATCCCTCTGAATTCCTAAGACTATAGCTAAGCTATTACTACCCCTCCCCTAAATAATTATCAGAAGCCATTTAACTGATATGCATATCCCACTGAAAAATATATATTTCACACAACAGCTAACTTAAGCCACTAATATTCATTTCATCTGGAATAAAACTGAAGTACCTCTAAGGTTTACGAACCTTGTGCTGCTGGCCATGCCACCCCAATCAATGCATGGCTTTCACTGCTCTAACCCAGTATGTTCATGCCCTACATTTTCCTTTCAGTTCCTTTTTCATTCCATCCCTTCCCATCCTCTCCCTCCTGTTCTGTCTTCATGAACTTTTCTGTCATGCATCATCCTTCCTGTTATTCAGCACTCAAGTCTTTGACTCCCTCTATCATTTCCCTCTGTCTTTCCTACCCCCATTTCCCTCCATCTCACTATGTAATTTTATTGCATCTGTTGCAAGGGCAATAATCCAGGTCTTTTGCTTCTTTGTTCATTGTCCCTTACCAGTTCCCTTCACTGCAATGAGACACATACTAAGTAAGGTCCCAGTTGTTTCTTTTCAACACTGGACCTTCAGCACCAAGAACAGCTCCCAACACAGCATACTAAAGCACCTGGTAAATGATGGGGCTCCTTTTGTGCCAGAAGTTAGCTATAAGCCATCGACTAACAAATGCCTAGCCTCACATCTAATTAGAAAGAATGAATGGGGATCCCAAGATGCAAATGTGGGACCAAGCATGAGCTGGATCTGCAGCGTAGAGCGAGTCTCTCCCCTTCGGATTCCACACTTGGCAAGTGTTTCCCGACCAAGTGAGTGAATGGATGTGGGCTCAAAGGTCAGTGTGTCTCCAAGGAGGCCTGCCAATGTACAGTAAGACTGTGAAAGAAGAGCTGACTGTGCTATCTTCACCACTGACAGTATCTCCCTTCCAGAAAGCATTATAGAAAGAGGCAGAGACACACTGTTTATGTGGCTAGAGGCATTTGGTTGAAATTGAAATGATTTTTAAAACGACAAAGGCACAGTCATCTGGCACCAGTGCTGATCCGAGTTGAGAAAGCATCCCACCACATTCTCATTTCATCCGGCACAGTGTAGGACACTTCAATTCATTTTTGTCTGTGGCACTCTTTGTTCCAACTTGGAATATTGATGCTTTGCATTTTTATCTGCATAATGCAAACATTAAACTTTATCATTCTTTACAGAACAATTGCTCGAGTGGTCTAAATTCTCTCTCTAAAGACAATGGTAATCAGAATAATAATTTTAGATTTGGAACTGTTAGGGTTCATGTCAGTCTAAGACTGTTTTACAGCAACAAAAAATCATATTTAATAGCATTTTATCTGTGGCATTCACTCTTCCTGGACAACTGCTGTGAGGACTTACAAAACAATCAAAGAAACCAATCTCTTCTCATTTTGGCAAGCAATATACCAAATCTAGATATAAATAATACTAAATTCTTGAAATGCACCCCAAAGACAGATTCTTTCATAATACATATTTAGCTGTGAGAGAATAGAGATCTATACATTCCTAAACTCATTTCAATGCCAAGACTTAAAGCATGCTGTTAAGATGAACACCACAAAGTAAATTAATTTGATCTATAAATTCTCAAAATGTTGCCTTATATTGAGTAAATACAATTTGTTAATTTGGGTAATTTGTTATAGACTTCCTTGTCATTACAGAAGATTAACAGGGCCTTATACTAATCATCTGTAGTGTGGCTCTCTATGATGGTCATATTGAGTAGTAATTGCAGTAACATTAGTGTAAATCCCTACTTAATGCTAGTCTCACTGTAAGTCCTAGATTGGCAGTGTAACTTCTCTGTGTCTCAGTTTCATTAATGTCAATCTGTTCTTTAAAGGAATGATATGCATAAAAGAGAGTCCATTCCCCCTTCATCCTGGGCCCACATTTCCAAGTGCAGTGCTGGCACCATAATTGAAAGGTTGTATTAATTAGCAAATCTCACAGGAGTTCATTGGAGAATAAATGATAAAGTAGATATGGCTACTAAGAAGACATTGTCATTGAAGTGAGGAGAAGGCTCAGTGGGTAAAATACTTTCAATGGAAGCATGAGTTCCTGAGTACAGATTCCAAGAACACACATAAAGTCAGATAAAGCAGGTCACGTCTGTAATCCCTGCACTTCTACAACACGATGGGAGGCAGACATGGAAATTCTCAGAAGCTCAAAGGCCAGCTACATGAGGTACACAACACTGAAGAAAATACACTGTCAGAATCAAGGTAGAAGGCAAGAAAAAACGCCTAAGGTCTTCTGACCTTCATACATACATTTTTGCATGTGTATATCCACATGAACACATGTAATCATGCACATATACTCATATTACACACACACACACACACACACACACACATACTTTTTTTTTTAAAAAAAGAAACTTGATCATACTGTTTTTCAAAAAGTAATTTGCTAAGAATACAAATGCCTAATAATAAGATAACAGTGTGTTCATCCATGCTAACAAAAAATTGTACTTACAGGGTTTTTTTAATTGAGAACAATGTAAGCAAACAGGCAGTTTCTTGTTTTTCTATTAGGCATACAAACACTACAATTTAATGCATAATTGAGCAAAAATTATAAAAAATGTTGTAGTAATTTCACATTAGAAGTGAAATTACAGAAATTTTGTCAGTAGGCTTATTATAATAGTGGAAAAATGGAAACAACCAAAATGTGCTTTGGTAAGCAATGGGTTCCATTAATTATGGCATAGCTATACAAAAATAAATGATGCTTTAGTTGTGAGCCAATATATATGTTAATTGTGGATATGAAAAGACACTTGTAAATAAGCAAACATTAGTTTGCAATATCATAATCATAAAGGAATTGTTTTGCATAAATTAAGTGCACAAAGAGGAAGTATAGAAATACTGTGATGATTTCCTCTGAGAAGTGCTCTGGAGGCTGCAATGCTCTACTTCATCTATCTCGAGTCCTTGTCCAAAGATTTTTAGGTTTTAGTAGTTTATGGTAAAGAGTGTTCAAAAATGTCCTGTTTCTCCTTTATTCATGCAAAGCAAGCTTCTATCATTTTTTTTCAGCATCTTCCACTGAAGTGGTATAGCTGTTCCATGTCCCTATCACATGGGGTCCATAGCTTATAAACTAGGGTTTACTCTTCATTTTTGACAGTTGGTCTGCTGGGACAAATGCACATCAAATATGTGTACATCATATGGCACAGCACAACATATTTTCAACTGTCTTAAAAATCCTTCTTGGAGCTGAGATGATGGCTCAGTTGGGAAAGTACAAGATTCACAGGCATGAGGAACCCACATTAAAAATGCTGGACATTGTGGTGAAGGTCTTTAATCCTGGTATCGCGGGAAGCAGAGACAGGTACCTTAGGGTCTATTCAGGGCATTTTGATGCACACTTGTAATCCTAGTGTTGAGGCAAGCAGAAACAAGCACCCTGGGGTCTACTGACCAGTCAGCATAGCTCTAGCTCAAAGAGAGATCATGACCAAAAATAATGAGGGAGCTCCTGAGTAAGGATACCTGAGGTTGTCCTCCAGTTTCTATACACTTGTGTGTGTGTGTATGTGTGTGTATGTGTATGTGTGTGTGCGTGTGTGCATGTGTGTGTGTGTGTGTGTGTGTTTTGCTTATTCAATTGTACCACCCACTCTATACTCCTGGAAGCCACTGATTATTTTACTGTCTCACTGTTGTGCAATAGGAACTAGAAAAAAATGTTATTGTTTCTAATCAAAAGAATGTCACTATTTTAGAGGATGAAATAGAAGATGGTGAGAGAGACACAGTAGGAAATGAAATCCCTTCTACATTTACTAAAATGAAATACACATGTAGAGATTTTGGTATACCATTAATAGCTAAGCTTTAAAGATCAAAAGCTTATCAAACATAGCTTGGAAGAGGCCTCAAGCATGGACTTGGAAATGTGCTCTCATATTTCAGTGCCAAGGCAAGGGTCCTCTGCAGTCAAGGGTGCTCATGTTCCTGGATTTGAGTTGGGAGTCCTCTCAACTTGTGGCTGTTTCTCACCACTATCCATGCCTTTGCCAGAGAAAAGAGAATATGCAGTATATCTTTCAAAGTACTTGATTTTAGAAAAGTTTCATTTCTATAACTTCTGAAGACCTGGCCTCTTATTGACATCCCCCACTTCGGTATAGAATCTTTCAGAATGAAACATAGCAGAGCTCCACCATCCATACCAACAAAAGCTCACTCATTTCCAACCAGCCACAAAAGGGAAAGGGGAATCAGTTCACCCCATCTCCTTACTAGAGTTATTTTTCCTCATAGTTTGTTTGACCCAGGAAATCAATTAGAAAATAAATGCCAGTAACTCTTAGTCCTATGGAACACAGGGGCTCTGATCCACTTCTCAGTCCTCCTGGCATGCACCACCTGTCCAGAGAGGATAGCAGACCATAAACTAGGAAGCCATGAAGGAAGCATTTGGGGGATTTGTCAGCTGATGACATCTCTTAATAATGCACTGGTGACCAATAATATGATCTTTGAATGTTCTAGATGTGCTAAACACATCTGTTCAAAGCTTGCTCCTGTGTTTATTAATTATGTGAATTTGTTAAGATCTTCATCCCCATGAGCATCAGTTCCATACACTGCAAATAGAGTTCAGAGCGGTTACCTCATGGTGACATCATTGATATAAAAGGCTGTCATATGCGTAATCACTTTGTACAGCTCATGGAAGGCAGTAAAATGATTCATATATCTTTTGATCATTATCATCACTCGATGATAATGGTGATGGAGATGATTCATCATTATTCCACATTATCAGAAAAGAATTAAGATATGATGCTAAATAAAAATCTTTACTGTAACACCAAGCATTTACTGGTTATATGGTTTCAAATAAAGTTTGTCTCTGAATACTAGTCCATGAAAAGGAAGTAAAAATAAATGCTCTCACTCTTATGGTCCTCCTGTGACATCAAGGAGCAATGATCATATTAATTACTAATAATTATGTATATATACACACACCTGCATAAAATAAAAGGATTCGCATATCTCCTCTCTTTGATTTTACCCTCAAGTTGAGTTGAATTAGTAGGTAAAAGGCAACTTTGCTAAGGTACATGTTGAATAACTGTTGTTGGGAGTGAGAAGTTAATAGTTGCAGTTTAAATTACTATTTGATTTCCAGTCAATTTTTAAGTTCTTTTTCATTCTAACAGTCATAGGTGATATATGCTATAAAAAATGACTTTGGAATGATAAAACACAATAATGTCCATTTGCTTATTCATGGTATTCTTCTATATTTGTTTGGACATGTCAAATATATTAAGTCAGATGTTTGTATAAAATCTATATTTAAGTCCATCAATGTTAAGGGAAACTATGAGGCTTTGGCTAGCAGAAACTGTACCTCCTCCTCTTTAGGTGAACAATTCTCAATTCCTGTGTGTTCAGAGACACATGTTTTGTCATGCTAAAATTCCAGTTTGGATGCTACAATGATGCTGCTGAGGTGAGTCTGCAGTGGAATAGTAGTGTTTCCATTTTAACAGATATTCTATGGACCATAATCCAGCTTGAAGTCCCTAAACTCAAACTGAAAATAAAACTAAAGTCCAGGACCTCTGAGTTCCTAAATGTGTTCTAAAAAAGGTACTGGGAATATTAATGTTAGTTTCCAATTGTTTGAGATTTCTCAGTCCTGATGCCTTTACATTTCAGTTCTGCCAGCTCTTCATATAGCAAGCAATTATCTTGAAATCCTTTCTCCTCTACATTTGACATAGCAGCCTCTGAAAAAGAGTTCATTCTCTCAAAGATGGAGTGGGGTCATAGGTAAAGGGAACACAAGTTCTATGCTCAACTGACACTAGCTTTACCTCACTGTGAGAGTTTTAGAAGGACATAAAATTCAAGCATCATCTCCCTTTGCGAATGATAAGGTAAAAGAGATTCAGATATGACACCATGGACCAGGTGTTGATATTTTCAAGAGACATGATACAGCATACAGTTATGTGTATGGTGGTGCCTTCCTCTGTTATTTATTGAACATTGTAGCTTTCTGTGTGCTTTATAAGCATCTCAAAGTTCCATGGCTTCATCTACTCTAGAAAGAATAAAATTGTAAAGGATTCTAGACCTTATTTTTAAAACTTGAATGAAGATATTCTGATTAGTTTTATGTTAACATGATACAGTTATTTGGAAAGAGGAAACTTTAGCTGAGAAAATGTTTGCCCTACAGATTGGCCTCTGTACAAGCCCAAGGTGTATTTTCTTGATTGACAAATGATGTGGGAGGGACTAGAATGTTGTAGGTGGCAGTAGCCCTGAGGTCCACTGTCCTGGGTACTGTAAGAAAGCGAACTAAACAAGCCAGAAGGAACAAGCCAGTAAGCAGCACTCTTCCATGGCTGCTACTTGTGTTTCTGACTCCAGGTTCTTTAGGTACGTTCCTGTCCTGACGTTCTTCTATGATGGAATGTGATCTAAGAACTGTAAGCTGAGATAAAAACCCTTTTCTTCTCCAGATGTTTTTGGTTCTATCACAGCAATAGAAACACTAAGCCAAATCTGTGCTGTGTTCTTCCAAGGTGTAGACTGTCACCCAAGCCTTTGGGTTCTAGCCACTGCACTCCCACACAATGAGACAGAGAAGTTCATAAAGAACTTGCTCACCACACACTGATTTAATCTCGGCTGCTTGTCATCTCCCTAAGGAAAGGCAACAGAAACAGCTGCCTTGATTGCCTAGGTTACAGTCATTGCCAGCACATGCTCTGATCTCAATATTTAAAAGCCCATTCAGACTTTGCCTCCACAGGGCAAGAACGAGTAAATCTTTCCAGGTAGAAAGAAAAAACTAAGAGTAGTCTCATGGCATGTGTACACTGCCTTCTGCTCTTTCTGATGGTAACTAGTGTGTTAATAGAGTTTTAACCATCTTGTGAATTCGGGAACTAATTCAACCTTTAGAAAAATAATCTCAGTCAGATGCATCAAACTCCTGTAGATAATGAAATAGAGGTTTATACAGAGATTGCCTGTCTTCACTTGATTTTTTGCATACCCTACGGGTATTTTAGAGTGTGTTCCACCTAATTTGCTTGCAATGATATCAACCACTGGAAGAACCTGGTGGAAACCTGGAGGTCAGGAGCAATGTAAAACCTAGGAGTTTCCCCTTGTTTCTCAACACTTCAGGAGCATCCCTAAAGATGGTTTCATTCCCCACTGTAACTCCCCTTTCTTGGAGTCTCCTGTTGCTGTAGAAACAAATTCTACCAGACAGATCCCACCCTGTATACAAACTGCTACAACTACTGTTGCCTCTTTATATGAGTCTTGGGAGAAGTCACTCATAATTTTTAAGGCCAGATATTAAATAGTCTAGGTTTTATACTTCAAGAGCCAAAATTGAGAATAGCTGTTGGGTGTTCAGAAAGTGTCTGAGTTTTTTTTCCTCTGCTGTGCTAAAATAGCATGACAAAAGTAGTCTAAGATGAAAGGTTGCTTTGGGTCACAGTTCAAGGCCATTATACCCCAGAAGTCAAAGTAACAGGAACTAAAGTACCTGGTCACATTGCTTCTGCAATCAAAAAGCACCAAGTGATGGATTCTAATGATTGGCTCGATTCCTCCATTTATACAGTGCAGAATCCAAGCCAAGGAAGGGTGCCACCTACAATGTGTGGATCTCCCCACCTCAATTAGCCTGATTAAGATAATCTCTGACAATCATCCACAGAGTCTAACTTTAATCCATATAATCCCTCCTTGTGTGCCCCAAGGCTTATCTCTTAGGTGATTCCTGTGTCTGTCAAGTTAACAGTGAACACAGACAGCATTATAAAAAAAATAATCATTTTAAAATACAAGCCATTCTTAGATAGTACATAATATTAAAAGAAGTGAGGGGGGCAGATAGATTTTGCTATTAGGCCTTAATTTGTCAATCCCTGTTTTAGCCTTAGAGGTGGCAATGGCTTCTTTAGCTGCTAGTTTCTGGATGCTTAAAGATCCCAATTTTGGTTGTTATCATTTGAATATGCAATGTTCAATTCAGGTACATATGCTGATAGGTGCCTACCAGGTGGTAGATTTGAAGTGCTGGAAACTTAAGGAGGTGGGTCCAACTGGAGGCAGAGTCACTGAGGGTGCATCTTTATTGCTCCAGTTCCTTGTGATTTCTCTGCTTCCTGTCTACCACAAGTTGAAGAGCATCATCTCTCACAGAGTCCTGCTAGACCACCTTCAGCTTCACCTTGGGCCCAAAGGAATGGGGCCAGCTGGCCAAAGACTGAAACTATAAACACAATTGAATGATCCCTCCTGTAAGTTGGTCTCTGACATATTTTACTCCCGCACATCTGTGGAGCACACTGATCAAATAATTTCTACAAGTTAATTACCTATATTGAACTTCTCAAAACAACACTACTTAAAGTGAGCTTTCTTTTCCAGAATAAAGTCTTGACTGGTAAAGCTCAAAACCATAACCCATAGGATGTATGTTTTTCTACTTCATAAATTTCTAAATGCTTTTAGTGCTTCAGAAATGCATTCACAAATATGTCTTGATGGGACTGCATGTCTTTGTCATTCACTACAAGTCAGTTGGCTACCTGCAGGTGCTTTCAAGCAATGCTAAAGCTGTCAGCTATTGCTGAAGATTTAGTGACCCCAGGAGGATCCCACAAACTGATACCAGGAAAAAAAACACTTGAAATACGGAATAATTTCTCCCATGTGGACCAATACAACACAATGCTACTAGCAAGAGCAATGGAAAAAGTCTATAAACAAGCTACTTTGTAGACTCACATTACCACCAAGGGAGATGTGGAAGACAATGCAGAGACAAGCTCTAGCCAGCATCTACCCTGCACTGCCTCCTCCCTGATCACCACAACCTTTTTCCTCACTGTTCTTGACTCTATGGATATGCCACCATCAGTTCTGTCATCTATTGCACAGACAGATCCACTCATTGCTCAGCTCCTTGACCCCACTTCAATCAGTATAAAAATCTAAAAATTTTAACCAGTCTCTGTCTCTGTCTTTTTCTCTTAACATTTGCCTCCCAATCAAGCAAACACTGTCTTCTTGCTTGTTATCAGTTCTCTTCCACTTTAGACATCAAGTCTCTCCACTACTGCACATGACTTCCCATGCACTACATGTTCTATCTCTCCTTGAAGAGCTTCTTCATAACTTTTGGGTCTGAACTCATATATAATTACACCCACAATCATGTCTAACCAGTTTCCTCTCTTGACTTTATGTAGGTCTAGAGTTTATTCCTTCTCTCCTCTGTGTTTCATTCAGTCTTCCTCAAGAAACAGCATACACCACCCCATTGTCTAGCACACTCTTTCTTCTCTCATCTGGGCTGCCTTAAATGTCTCTATCATATGTCCTTCTCTACAAATTTATTGACGTACATATCACATGGGCCACTCACTGATATGTACTCATTGGCTCACTGATGGGCCACACCAGCACTTATTTATATTTGTGTGTTATTCTCATTTTCTTTATAAAAATATTATTATAAAAGTGTTTGTATGCATCTGTATATGCAGATGTAATGTTTCTATATTTATATCCTTCCATCTTGCACTAGTTGTAAATTTCATGAGAGCAGAGGCTATCCCTACTTTACTAAACAAGTATGCATATAAGTAATGGGCTGTATAATGTCTCAGTAAATACATATTGATAGAATGAATGCATAATACAGGATGGGGCATTTTCAACTCTAGGCTAAGGACTGAAAAGTCTTACTAAGATATTGAAGGCTGTTGGATGCTCATCCTGCTCTCCTTAATCAAATGGTTTCTACCATAATAATACAACATGATGTCTTTGTAATGCTGGCATTCAGCCTCTGACTGGTGGTTTTCCTGAGCTAGAAGTAGTAGAAGACCTGCAGGCCTAGCTTTGGTGACTGGGAGAGTGACCAACAGAAGTGCTTAGATCATCAATGATGCATGATTACCTGTGTGATTCAAGCCCCATTGAAATGTGTTCTCCACAGTTTTCCATAATTTCAGGTACCTGAGTCATCCATGGTGATAACTTGTCTATGCCTCGTCTCATAGTCTCCACTTCTTAGGAGTTTTCAGTGACTTTTTGCCAAGAAAACTACGTGCATTTAAATATTTGTCTCATTATATGTTGGGGAAATCCAAACTAAGGTAGCCCAGATTTGCCACCTTGGTCTTTAGGCCTTGACTTCATCTTTTAAACTTCTAATCTCAACTCTCTGGGCCTGGCAACACCAACTTTTGTCATAAACAATTTCAGTTTAAGGTGCAATGTTAAAATAAGATGCTACAGACTTGACATTTCTGAAACTTTATCCAAATAGAGTGAAAATATTTGGTAATTAGAAATCATAAAAAGTGACTATTGTACATGCACAATTTCATGAACACAAGATGGAAAATATTGCATCCCTTTCTATTTGTATTTCCCCCATTGGCTCAATAGTAGGAAGAGAAAAAGTTTATCTCCATTGCCTCTCGGTATGAACCGTAGAAAAAGTCCTTCTATCTCAGTTCTGGTAGAACCGGTAACCCTGTGGAAAGGCCCAGATTCCACAGCTTTCCTGTTTGGGCACACTTATTCAAATGTTCCAAAGAGAGATGGAGAACCAGAAAGCAAGGGTAGACTCATTTAAGGGGAAAAGATCCTTGTCTGACAGTGCTAACAGAGCACCCTTCACTTGCCTTTTTATTAATGGAATATTCCATCCTTGAATTCTTAGTTTAAATCTTACAGCTCAAGCTGAATCTTCCTCTCCTGCCCATAGTGATGCTAAATAATTTCCCCAATAGCATGTTAATGTGACAGTTTTCTCCATTCTGCCAGGCTGGGAGGGTTTCAGAAGAAAAACAAAGGTCCTCTAATAAGCCCTTCTAAGAACACTGGACCAGTAAAAGCAAGGTAATCAATGTGTGATGGTTAAGTCTGCATATCTTCTTATGTTTGCATGTATGAAGAGAGAAGGTGGAGGAAGCTTTCATTCTGGGAAAGCTATAGTCTCAGGATTATTGTGCTCCATTTATCTTTTCTGCTTTCTAGCTAATTCCCAGTTACCCAAATTTGATGATGAATGAGAGAATAATACACTAGAAGAAAACTTACTGTGTGTCAGGTCTCATTTAAAAATTCTGCAGGTATGTTTTATTCAACAATGTATAATACTGTGAAATAGATACCACTGTCCAACATAAAAGTGCACAGGGTCTTCTTTCATAATGATGAGGATAAAAAAAAAATGGCAGAGTTCACTCATGAAAGTTGGAACATGACCAAGACCCTATGCAACTGTGAGCCCAAAGACATCCTCTTCTCTTTAACTGGGCAGTATTTGTCACAGTGACATGAAAGTAACAAACACATAGATGCTGAGATGAAGATTTGGTGCAACTTATTTTTGGAGGAGTTACTTCTAAAGACAGAAAAAGAGCAATGAGATAGTGGGACAGGCTAAGAAAGAAGGCGATCAAAGCTTTACTGATGATTAGGGTTTCCCTAAAGGTAGAGCTGTCCTGCTGGGCATCTCAGAAAATCCATAGAACAGAACATACTTTATTGTTGTTCAACATGTGTGGTATCACTCACAGCTGTCACTGAGTGAGTGCTGCTGCAGGAAGTGTTTACTTCCTAGTGTTTCTTTCCTGCCATGCCTGGCATGCCAGGCAAATTACAATACCTAGAGAAAAATTCCTTAAGGGAGGGATTGCACTCCCTTCAAAGTACAACCGGACAGGAAAAAGGGGCAGGTTAAATATGTGGCAAACAGCAGTTTCTACTCCAATTGAGTTTCTACAATTGAGGAGAAAACATACACAGACAGCCTTGTATTTGTTCAGTGAACATCTCACACATCTTTAAATACCATTGCAGAAAATGTTTTTTAATGGCTTTAGCATTTTACCTTATGGATATTCTAAATTTATAAACTATTCTATTTCTAATTTGGTTATCCCCCAACCCTCCCACATCACCTGAAATGTATAACTCCATAAGTTAGCTCAAAATGTGTACATTCTTCTAGTGGGTGCTCTTGACATATATTAAGCATTAAAGTGAGCAGCATTACACATCAGTGTATTAAGGATGTACTAAGAATATGAGATCCAAAACCCTACTCATTGTCTCCAATGTCAAGCATGTTCCACTCCACAGTAACACACTACAGGGATGAGAAAACAGTTAATCATCACTTGCTTGCTTTGACTATAGGCCAAAGTGGAGGTCAGGGGGGGTGTTTTAGTTATGTAATCAAATTACATATTGTGAAAAGAAATCCTCTCTGCTAGAAGCAGCATTTGAGTCTTTTGAAAGTTGCCTACAATTTTGTAATTGACATTATGTTATTAGCTGAAGTCCATGTCTGACAATAAGCTAAGTAGGTCCTTCTGATCAGACATTCACAAAATACCTTTTTCTTGGTCCAGTGACTTGGGGCTTGAGTTTACATATTCCTGTGTGGCAGGAGCCATAATAGGTCAAGCTAATAAATAGCAGGTGATCCTCCTGAGATGGTCTGCTTCAAATTATTATATAACCTGAGACAGATTCGCACTTATTAGGCAAGGCCATAAGAGAATTCATTTTAGGAAAGATTTCTGCTATTTATATGCATTTCCTGTTATTATTAAACATATATAAGAATTACTAAGTAATTTTATCACATTTTTTAGTAGATCACCTTTTTTGAGTAGATCGCTGCAGATCTATAAAGATGTACTGTCTTATAGTGGTGTTATCTAGACAAATAGATGACTTCTTAAGTCTTAATGATGATCCTATAAGAATTCCTAAAATTATATCAGTGATCATTAAGCTCTTTTATAGTGGGACTTCTATTAGATCCTTTTCTGATAGTCAAAACTGCAATTTGAATTCTGTCAGTCTCCCATGTATCACCAGTTAATTACTCTCTCATAGTAACCAGACTTTCTCCTACTCAGAGCACATTCTAAGAGGTTGTAAAACGATTAACCAAAGGTCATAAAAAGGGGACTAATGATTTTTTATAGGTGCTAGGACAGAAGATAAAATATTGACTAGGGTTTATCTATACAAAACTTCATTAGTAACTTAGTTATGGTTTTCAAACCTCAGTGAACCTGTGAAGCTGTGACAGGTAATTTATCCTGATGGATAGGCATATAAACATTCTATTTCAATTTATGATTTGATTTTATGTGTGAACTTGTGATGAACTTTTTAACATATGATCATGTATCCTGAAAGATGTATAGAAGTGGGTAAGTGTCTCAGACTCCTCCCTTCCCTGCTTCAATAATTTAACTGCTTTGCATATAAGCTCCTGAATAAGGTAGTGTTTGATAGAAAATTCTGGGTTTAAAAAACAATGGTTGAATATTTTTGTTTCAGATCCTGAGTAAAACTATTTCAAGTGAAGGGACTACTTTCCTTAAAAGGGGAAGGGACCACCAGCATCTTTACTTAGTTTCTCCCCATGCCCTTCAGTGGGCCAACTGCATGATTCTGCTGTCTTGGGAAGGAAATGAAGAAGCCCAAGCTGAAAACTGTGTGCTTGACAAGTCTTCCCACATGTCACAGGCATACATGAAATGAATCCCATCCTCTCCATTCCACCTGAGCTCAGTTGCCAATTTTTTAATTTGATGGCCCTCTTAACTGCATCTCTCTAGCTTGAGGGCAAGACTAGGAATCTATGTGCCTAATGTAGTGTTTATTAAACCATTGTGAGACCCTAAATGGTTGACCTTCAGGTTACCCATTCTTACTAGCTCTTAGTCAGAGATCATTGTTGAAACAATGCAGACATTATGAGCCCAGGAATAATGTTGAACATCTCAGTTCCACTGCCTGGCCATTGACAATTCTTAGCTAGAACTCGAGAGCCTAGATTATGAACATAGATCAATGAACAGGTATTAAATTGGTCTTTCTCTTCCAGAAGCCAAGGGTTTCATACAGAACTTCCAGAAAAGTTAGCATCTTCAACTCTTCTTTAGCAGCACAGTACAAGTATTGTTTGTGAACACCCAGGGAGAAAAGCTTAACAGTTCTGAGCTTTATACTCTCTTGTAAGTATTTCAGCCTGTGCAGGGGACATTTGAAAATGGCTGCCAGTTCTACTCTTTTAAGCCTTAAAAATGTTGGTTAAAATTATCACTTCTTATCCTTCACTGAGTGTGAATAAAAGCACTTTAATCTTAGATTAAGAAATGATTATGGGGCAAATATATTTAAAAAATGTATACATTTCACAATTTTTGAATCCTCTGATACTTAGTTGGGAGAAAAAGAATTTCAATGGGGAATACTTTTGGAAAACAATGAGCCTCTTGTTGATTCAAAATGTATATTAGAAAGATGAAGAAGCACTAAAAAGGATTTCTCGAGTGTATTTCATCGTACTCCCATATTCCTTCTTCCATCTTCTTTCTTTTCCTTCCTCACTTTTCTTCCTTCATTTTCCTTCACTTTAGTGACAGTCTTGTAGGAGTTTGTGAAAATGTTTCTGGAAAATACTGTGCTTAGTTACTTACAAAAAGCTGGAAAGGTTGATTTTGACTTTCTTTGTAATTATAGTGCCAATGTCAGGCCCATAGAAGATAGTGTTAAAGTGAAATGAGCAAGAGAGTGTGTTGATAGTACATCAAAGCACTGCTAAAAGTTACTTAACACATCTCCTGTGATGGCTATTCCTGGTTGTCGACATGTGACTACATCTGGAATGAGCTACAATCCAGAAATGGAGGGCACACCTGTGTTTCAGATCTTGAGTCTGGAAGACATGGGCTTCTCATCTGGATCTTGACATGGGATGACATATTGGATGTCCCAGATCTTGAGGCACAGTGGCCATGCTGGTGTGCACTACTGGTAAGGTAGTACACACCTTTAATCCCAGGAGACTGGGAGAAGTAGATCTCTGAGTTCAAGGCCACCTTGGGGCAGAGCCAGTTCCATATTCAGGTGTGGTGATACATCCCTTTAATCTGGGCCATACCTTCTGCTGGAGGCCTACATAAGGATGATGGAAGAAGGAAGACTCTTTCTTCTTCGCCTGCTAGCGCATAGTTACCAGCACATCGGTTGGAGCCTACTTCTCTAGGATTTCAGCTTATACAGAAGCAAGATGAAACAACTAGCCTTGTGGGACTGAGCGACTACTAGATTCTTAGACTGCCCATTCACAGTTGCCCATTTTTACATTAGTTGGACTACAGACTGTAAGACATTGCAAAAAATTCCCTTAATATATAGAGACATTTCACAACTTCCATGACTCTAGAGAACCCTGACTAAAACACCCTCAGAGTAATTGATATCAATTACTTGGGGGTTTTACAGGAATAAACCATTTTAAAATCAAATGAATTTAGTCTATATTGGGTATCTGGATCAGAACTATAAGCTTTAGCCAGGCGGTGGTGGCACACGTCTTTAATCCCAGCACTTGGGAGGCAGAGGCAGGCAGATTTCTGAGTTTGTGGCCAGAAACCCTGTCTTGAAAAACCAGAGAGAGAGAGAGAGAGAGAGAGAGAGAGAGAGAGAGAGAGAGAG
>NW_022196892.1:5926396-5973185 GCF_008632895.1 Mastomys coucha | reverse complement strand
GAGAGATCCACAAGCTGTGAGGCTGGGAACAAGCTCTGAAGGGGCATCTGGCCATTATTTTATAGGCATAGAACAAATATTGAAGTGACAAGGATTTTAAAAGGTTTCTATCAAGTTAAGTATAACAATAAAGATATGAATTTATTTCAAGTATGGTGGACTCAAACTCTTGGTAGCAGAGAGAGGGTGAGGGGAAAATAAACTTGTCCTTTAATGTCCCAGGTTGTAACTGATAACAGTCATGGGACTTCTCTCCAAGTGTCACTGGATGAGTAAATGCAGTTGGACAGGCACTCACCTAAGCAGACACACTATCTTATCTGCACACAGACACACTATTAGATACCAATATCAATAAACAGATTATCAGCCAGAATTGCATAGTCAATATAAAGTTATAGGTAACCCAGAAATCTAGTAGAATATGAGACACCTTATGTTTGTAGAAAATAATTGTATAAGTGGAGTCTTTCTGTTGATAGCCCCTACACAGGGCCATAATGGAAGGCTTTAGTTTTGGAGGACAGTCAATACTGGATTGAAGGTATACTTAGTAGATATTCCTAGTGTGGAGTGGTAGGTAGAAACTCTAGGAATGACAGTTTGTGGCTTGAGCAGAATTTCTTCCCACCCAGCCTACATTTTTCTACCAGATATCACAGAAGGAAGGAAGAAAACCCCATGCCTTGAGGTCGAGGAGTGCGGATCACCATTCCTTACCTGAATGGGTATGCAAAGGCTATGTCAATGCTGAGGTTACTTTCTGTCTTGTTGACGCAGTCCACACTCAGCCGCAGGCCACCTGAATAGCCACCACATGTTGCAAATGCAAAGATTGCAAAAAGCTGCAGAGAACAAAAGAAAAGAAAAAGCAGCTATTAGGATGATGGTAATCTAAAAGAAAGTCATAATCTGGAGCTCAGTGTCTAGTGGAAGGAGGTTGTAGCCCTCTGCCGAGTAGCATCAGCAGTATGTCCTATTGAGCTGGAGGAGGATGAATACGAGGATCACAGCAGGCTTGGAGGAGCTCCGAAGAATAGACCAGTGAATTGGAGAAATGCTGCTTGGCCAGGGGGAAAATGATGACTAGTGTGACGACTAGTGCCATGCCTCAGAGTGATGGCAAAATTCCATAGACAAAGACCTGGAAGTTGCCCATTGATGCCCACAGATAGATGTTCCCCCTCCATTTTATTCTTATATACTTGGGTCTATTTTTTAAATTAAATGTGGTTTTTCTTTTGGAATGATGTAGGATGCTTTTTGTAAAACCATGGCCTCAGAAATCTAGAGCCAGGAGACTGAAGATCAGATAAGGAAGAGCTTCCATTCACAGCATGTGAGCTTAGGGTGTTTTTCCTCAAGTCCCCACAGATGGCTATATCTCTGTGTTGTCTGCTGTTTCTAAATTAGGTATTGGAAGATTCAGTGTTACAAGTTAATGTCATACCCTTTCCTGATGGGAATACATATCTGTGTGGAAGAGACGCCCAAAAGTAGAAGCATGAACGTAGAAGCATGAATGTATAACAGTCTTCTAGATAGGAGAAATGTCACCAAGATATGCTGAGTGGGGTTGGCGTCCCCTAACGGGAGAAGGAAGTCAGAGTCGCACTTGGATACTTCATAGTCCGCTGGAATTTAAAAGAATTTCTTGCTCGTTTCCAAAGACAGCCACTCCAGTGCACTTCAAACTAATCCATACTGAAAGCTTCTAATTTGCTTCAGCAATAGGAGCACTAGTACACTTTGAGGGGAGCTATATGTGGATTAAGAGCAGGGCTTGTGATACATTATGTTTGGTACGTAACTTAATATCTCCATGCTTTGTTTTCCCCATCAATAAAACAGCATCGGGACTAATCCTTTGAGGTATTTTTTCTTTGTGATAGGAACCAGACAATTACTGAGGAGGAAACTGGTGGCATGGATGTAGTGTCTGCACCAAAGGTTCAAAATGTAGATGAGTGCTATCTATCAGATACATCATTGGTGGAAAATACATTAAGATTTGGCTTCATCCATTGCTTATTTAGCATTTATAAGAAAAGACTGGTTAATGACAAAAATACAGTATAAACCCCTCACAAGGTAAGCTATGCTTTGGGGACCATTTTTGTGCATATGTGTCAGTTTTATTGGTTTTCAAAATCAGTCTTTTAAACTGTGAAACAATATATTAGGCATACTGGAAGCAAATGGATTCATACTTTTAGACCTGTGGAGCCAATAGAATGGGTCCTCCTGCCACAGTGTGAATATGCAGTAAACTGTAATGAATATTATTATTGTAAATAGTGGGCATGGTTATAAGTTGTTACAGGCCATAAAGTAGGAAATTTAGATTTAAACCCTTGCTAGATCCACACACACATCTCAGCTCTAGTGAACTAACAGCTATGCAGTCAAAAGAAAATCTGTTTTGATGTTTTGTTTTTCTTTGCTTTCCAGCTTGACCAAGCTCAAGGACTAATGGACATTTAGTAGCCACTCCAGCCCACTCCCTCATCCCACAGGTTGCTCAGCGCTCAGGCTTCAGAGAAGTGTGACTGCTCCCTTTCCATCAGCTCTGAATGTTGACAGGAACAGGAAAGAAACAGTTAATTGTTTAGTGCTTGCATGCAGACTTCATCTCATGATCAGACTATCCCAGATCCTTGTAGCATTTGAAGATGGAGGATTTGGTGAGAATTCTTTCCAAGACTGGAGTTGTGGACTTGAAACCATTATAGAGAGAGACCTTTCATTCCTTACAGTTTCTCATCTCTGAAACACTTAACATGTGTGCTGCTCTTTCCTCATGACCTGAAGGTGTGTGTGTGTGTGTGTGTGTGTGTGTGTGTGTGTGTGTATGTGTGTGTGTGTGTAGATTAATAACTCTATATTGAATATATGACAGAATAGCATAATCATGTCAAAACGTTGCATTTAAAAATTCCTTGAGGACCTTATAGTGTAGCATAAGAACAATTCTTGTTACTTTCTATATTTAATAATTTTAAGAAAGTACTTAAAATAAAGTTTCTGTGCTAATCTTATAATGAGTAAGTGCTTTATGTACAGTTAAGACTTTTTAGTAGGATCTTATTGTTACTAATAGGTAATGAGCCTACACGCAGTGATGACTAGTTACTAACTTGTTTGGAACACTACATAGGCGGGAAGGAGGAGTTAGACTATTGAGACCATGCACATCATTACTTTTTCCTCTAATCTTTATCAAGCTTTGCACAAGACATCATACTCCAGTTAAATATGATACCTATAGCTTTTGGATTAACTTTCTTATTCCCTGCTGTCCTCCCTGATTAAAAGAAAATCACACTGTGTGACTGATATCAGACTCATATGTGTTTGGCAAGGATTAAACAGAACACTGGGAGAGTCAGGTCCTGCTGTGTATATAACTTACTACAGGGATGGTTAATTCCATACTTAGAAAAGTGAAATCAACTCCAGCGTAATATACCATTGAAGGAATTAGGAAACATCAAAACAGTGAGGAAAGAGGACTTAGCTCCTTGGGATGGGAGAGGGCAGAATTCACTGGTATTGTAGAGGAAGGTGCAGTGGCTATTTCCAGTGCTCCACGTAAGTTTTTTACCCTGGGTGGCACAACCAAGCACATCTGACTTTGAGCCTATTTCCAAGCCAGGAGACCCTAAGCAAATCACCCTGCTTTTCTAAACAATGGTCCTTGGTAAGCCAAGTCTAACCCACTGGTTTATTCAACAGGCATGTAATGGGCTATTTACTATGTACCATTGTTAAAGTACAGAGAGTCAAGTATGTCATAAAAAAGGCAGTCTCTGCCCAGCTATAGAAATAATTGCAAGCTGTCACGTGCTTGGAAAAGAGAATAGGAGAGAAAGTTATGCCTGAAGATTCTGCTTTAAACCAACATCTTGAAAACAAATGAGGGGAGGGGAGACAAATTTGAGAGAGAAAGGGTTTTCAAAAAAGGGACAGAGGCAAGGAGGAAAGTTCAACGAGTTCAGTTTTGATGGTGAAAAGGTAAGAATGATGTTTGTATCTCACAGGGTTGCTGAGGATCTAAGTCATAGATTCAAGGCCTCCAACAAATGTTAAAAACCATTCATTTTCACTCCTTCTTCTTATGGCCACACCAGGCTATTCATCTCATGCCGCTCAGGAAACTGAAACTCGAGAAGAAAATCTGCTTGCCTCACCTCAGACAACAGGAGAGTGGAGGTGAGCATCAGGATGCCTTTGAGACAGCACTTCTGTCTGCTCTAGAATTATGTGGGAAGCAATGTGTTTTCCATGAGAGTAGAGTTAACAGTCAAACTATTCAGAAATGCACGCTGAGAGCAACTTGGCATTCTCCAACTTTGTCCCGATTCTCTCACAAGTGCCTGCAGCTATCTCACTAGCAAAAGAGAACAGGCCTTAATATCCTCTCACTTTTCCCTATCATCTATATCCTTCCCTCCTTTCTCTCCCTCCCTCCCTCCTTCCCACCCTCTCTCCTTCTCTCTCCCTCCCTCCTTCTTTCCCTCTCTCCTTCACTCCATCTTTCCCTTCCTCCCTCTCTCCTTTGCTCCCTCTTGTCCTTTCTTTCTTCCCCTCTTCTCCCTCAGATGAATAGATTGAGGACTTTAGGAGGACTTTGAAAGATGCAAGAATCTTCCTAGCTTGACAACTAAGGCTGAAAAGTCACAAACGTTAGCACAAGGAAGATAGTCCTGAGGATGTTCAGCTTTATTTACAAAACAACATTTCACAACATAGACAAGATCCTCTTCTAGGAAGTAGAAAAGATGTATGACCAAAATGCATCAAGGGTAACATAAAGCCTGGCAGTGGGTCCTATGTAACCTAGGAGGGACAAAAGTTGGAAGGGGTGGGGTGATAGTGGAAAGTGTGTGAGCAGAACCTGAGTGAGAGTTTCAACTGGCATGGCTCTGGATGGGCTGTAAGCAATGGAGAAAAATGAGGACCCAGAATTCATGGATGCCTGGGCATATACAATCAATGTGTTAGTTACTCTGGCCTCTGCACATCAACCCTCAGCTAACTCAGTGCTTATTGTCCCACAATGCAGTGCACCTGGCTCACCTTTCTAGGCAACTGAAGGTGTGACCTCCGACAACATTAATTTAACTATGCAAGTAGCATTATAAAATCTTTGAGTTCCCATTTTTTGTGGGGATTTCAATTTTCAGAGCAGGAAGCTAACACCCCCCTCACCAACATATTCTAAGATAATCAATGTCCTAACTACTGGCCTAATCATTCACCTCCTCTGAGCTCAGGAGAGCAAATTAAGTCTCCCGCAATGAATTCTCATTTCATTTCTGTCTGGGATGATGGATGGCCCTGGTCTGAATTGATGGTTTAATAGGTATCTGTGAACCATGATGCATAGCAGGAGTGGCAACTGTTGCACAGAGTGACACCAACTTTCCTCTCAAAGCAGGACAGACAGCTCCCTCATGGGAGTGCGATGGCTGGAAGAGGAATATCATGCAACAATGCTATTAACCCTCCTGGCTATTTGGAAAGTCAGAGTTGAAAGCAATATTTTTGAACTCACAACTTCTGGAAGAGCAGTCAGTGCTCTTAACCACTGATCCACCGTTCCAGCAATATTTTTGAAGACGACAAAATATGAGGCTAAGTAGTGTTTTTTGTAAAGTGTGGAGCATAGCCAGGAAGGGGATTTCTCCCCAGAGTCTGGTATACAACCTCTGGCATGGAGGATACTTGGCAATAAATGGGTGGGAGTAAGAAGAATGGCAGGAAGGGGAGTGGGAAAATTACTGCTTATGTCATCAACAGGCTGTGCTTACCAACAACCAGATCTCCAGCGGTGAAATTGTGATTTACTGTGTACCAGTTTCCAAGACATTTTAACCATTGTCAGAATACCTGAGCTTGGAAGGGAAGAGGACTGCAGAATCAGAGGCACTCCTGCACAACATTGTCTTCAGTACCCTGGCTAAAACTTTCACACTGCTAGGGCTGTGTCCAAAAATATTGTTCTTTTATTCATTTGTTTTTACTCAATTACTCATTTATCTAGTTTATAGCAAAAGCACATACTACCACTTGGGCTGGGAAGTTGGCACAATTGTAGCTAGCACTAAATGGGAATGTCAGACTGTCTGTTCTAGAGGCAGGTAGAAGCCTGTTAAATATTGTTTCAGGGAGAGCCCAAGAACTATGGCTCCTGCGCCATCCCCAGCTGAACACTCCATGACTGCTTTCGTGTTATGACAGCAGAGCCTAGCACTTGCAACTGATAGCTTATTTTCAGCAGAGACAAACAATAGACTGTAAGAATTTTGTAAAGAAGCATCATTTGTAATAGATTCTAGGTTTCTTCAGAGGGAGGTGGTGTGACCAACTAGATACAGTATACAAAGCCACACTAGAGGCCTTGTAAAGTGTGGATTGGAAATAGCTGGAAGAGGAGAATAGGTCTCACTCTCCTTGACAATTGGCAAAACCCGATATAAAGAGGACTATGCCTCCATATCTATGTAGTCCTCCTGTGCTGAAATAATATAGGTGGATCATTACTGTTATCAAGGTAATATTAATGGAAAAGGGAATAATGAAATATCCCTATCTGGAGTTAAGGAGATAGCTTGGTATGTCAAGAACTTGGGCCTGAGTCTAAGGTCCTGCATTTAGATCCCCCAAAATAAAAAAAATACTGGACATAGTGGTGTGGTGAGTGATCATAGTTTCAGTAATGGTGAGATGGGAGACAGAGATAAGTATTTCCCTGGAAAGGTGCTGGTCAGCTAGGCTAGCCTATTTAGTAAAGTTCCAGGATAATATAAGACCATGTTGAAAGCAAATGATGGAAGACAGTTGAAGTTGTAGAATACATGTACACCCAAACACACACACACACACACACACACCAGCATTTTATTGATCCTCAGTGTCAGTTTCTCTTGTAAGTATATTATCAGTTCACTTAACAGTCTATACCCTTATCTCACAGACGAGGAAGATAAGACCAAAGAGTACAACCAAAGTCACATTGATGGTTGCTAAGTGAAATTGTCCCAGTTTAAATTCATATTGGCCTTTCTTTAAAGCCCATGCTCTTTCATCTCAATGATGTGACCTGACACATGCTATGGAAGGACTTATGCATAAGTAGCTACCATGGACCTGCTGAAGAGGCTTTCTGTAGCACATTAAGATTGAGAAGGCCAAGAGAGGGCTGGATGAGCTTCGGCAGAACAAAGCTGGATGCTTGTCTCAGCATCCCAGACTCCCCTTTACAGCAACATATGCCTTCCTTTGGGAGAAGGGACTAGTGTCATGCTGCTCCAAATATTTGAACAGCCTGCTGTGAGTAGATTATGCCAATTATACTTGACAAGTCCCTCCTTTTAATTGCTAGCCTCTCACAGCTGGGGATGTTGGCTTTCTTACTTTTGAACAGCTCAACCTTTCCACAGATAGAAGATCAAGGGGTCCAAACCCTCCTTTTCCCTCTCTGAAAAGCCCCTCCTTTTGTGATTTGACTTGGGCTGATGAAACACTAGTCCTCAGTACCCATGAAGAGCATTACTGGGAACACAGCTGTTTATAGAGTTGATGACTTCAATACTAGCCTTGAAAACATGAGAACTACATAGTATAAAATATTTCCAATGCAAGCCAAACTCCATAGCAGAGTCCTAACTTTACACACACACACACACACACACACACACACACACACACACACACACACACGCAAACACCTGTCCCCAACTAGCTTCCCTGGAGCACCTTGCAGCTTAACCTTCCATTTTGGCTGAACTTTATTTAACCCTCTTTTCAATTTTTCTTCTACTGGCAAGAGAACTTTTCAAGGAAATGGGCCAGGCAGCCTTAAAGCCATCAGTTTATATTAATGAACTCACATGAACTATTTTGACCCCAAAGACTTTTTGTGACCAATATTGTAAAACCTCAAATTGGTTATTTCCCTGGAAATAAAATGCAAATTGGTCCTTGAAAGTAAGTAGAATTCTATTTAATTTGAGGATATTGAAACCAAGTGTATCAATCTTTCTTTTCATGGGGTTGAGTAGATGGCCCAGTCCACAAAGTGCTTGCCTTGCAAGTATGAGAGCTTGAACCCCCATTTCCTTTGTACAAAAAAAAAATCTGGTCACTCAGGAGGGAAAGACAGGCAGATTTCTTGGGCTTTATAGTCAGCCAGTAGCCTCCTTGGCAAGTTCGAGTTCAGTGAGAGATGCTGGCTCAAGAAAAGCTGGATAGCACCTGGGCAAGAACATCTGAGTTTGTACTCTACCTTCTACACAAACATGTATCTGCACACATAGTCACCTCCATATACCACATATGTACATACACATGTATGAATATACATACACCATTCTTTCCCCAAAAATAATTATATGATTTTTGTCTTTCTTGATTATATGTATCCTTGGGTGTCTCTGATATATCACCTACACTACATTCCATGTCATGATACTAAAAACTGTGTGCCTGAGCTACGTGTGATCTTTCTAGGCTAAAGTAAACCTGAAGAATTGCTTCTTGGTATGACATATTGGCCATCAAGGTGGGGGTACTTCAACTTAGTTTCATGACAAAAGAAGCTTCTACTTTTGTTTTCTTAATTCTGCCACCTAGGAATAGCCACTTACCAAAGCACTTGGCTATAGGTGACAGAAACGACTTAAACAAATAAAAGGAGCTTCTAGTCAATACACTTGAAAGTCTAGGGCTAGGTTGTTATGATTGTTGATGGTGGCTGGGGCCAGTAATCATAAATCAAGCATCTCTGGTATGTCACTGAAGCAAGTCAGCAGAGCCACACCCATTCAGCATTTAGTCATCTTTTCCTTGACAGTGCTAGTAGGGTTCTGCAGCTACGTGCAGTGGGCTAAGTAGACAGAAATTTCCATTTGTACTTGATTTTTATTTTCCTACATAAAATTGGTACAAATATTTAAAATAAATATAAGGCAGAAACAATGAAGCAATTTGGAAATTAGCTTCATGAATATAAAAATAAAATCATGAAGAAAAGCTGCAATAGATGGTTATACTTGGAAGTAACTTGAAAGTCCCCTCTTCTTTTTTAGCCTTTATGGTAGCAAAGATGCTACATAAAAGAGAGAAGCAACCAACAGTTCTACCCAGTCCTGATGCCTATGAACCACAACAGTGACCAGCCTGGCATGATAACCCTAAGGGCACAGTGCTGGCATTCATACCTTTGTACTAACCAATAGCTTTCTAATTGAACTTAATGTCTCCTCAACAAGAATGAAGTCATGTCTGGTAGGATTGTTGTGGAAAAGAGCCTAAAGTATTATGACAGATAGAGGAAGAAGGAATTTCCTATGAGATTGTGTCTCAGAACTGTCATGAAGTCTCACAAACACAGCTGCTTAACCCTGAGCATTTTACCAATAGACATGTTAAGGTAAACAAAGAAAAGTTCAAAAGACTTCAACTCTAGTCAAAGAACTACAGGCAATTAAGGGGTACTGAGAGTGGGAGAAACTATCTTTCCCTAGGAAAGAACACACCAGTTGGCAACTGGTTAACAAATGCCAAATGCTTAGCCCTAAATATCTCTCTCTCTCTCTCTCTCTCTCTGTGTGTGTGTGTGTGTGTGTGGTGTATGTATGTGTGTGTGTAAGTAACAACAAAGTAAAAAGAAAAAAAAGCCATGAATTTGAAAGTGAGTGGGGAAGGCAGTGTTTGTGGAAAGGTTTGAAGGAGGGAAAGAGGAAAGTTATATAATTATATTATAATCTCAAAATATATTATTTTTAAAAAGATGAATTGCTGTTAGAAAGTGTTACATTGTATATAACCTTTTGTAAACTAAAAAAGAAAAAAGCATAACACAAATGTACAGCACTTATAGAAGATATTCAAACAAATAGATATATATTCATCAGCACAGGGAAGCTCTAGAGAGAAAGTATTTGAGGGCTCTTAGCCATTACTACTGAGAATAAAATTAGAAAAAGAACTTCTGTTTTAATTGTTTTGTATTATGCTTTTTTGAATAACCACATATACCTGTCCTCCTTTTCTTAGAAATATAAATTTAGCTGGCTTCTAAGCAATTACACAGAACAAATTTAGACTTGTTATTAGACAGCATAGCCCTTGGGAGAGATCAAGGTAGTTACTGTAAGGCTCTGGTTAGTTCCTATAAGGGTGTTGTAAACAAGAAAGATGGATTTCCCATTATTAGGCTACCGTTATCTAGCCTTGGGATCCCTCCCTCTTTTTTTGCCTTCCTGCCTCAAAGCCATCTGAGATTTGACATATTGGAGGCCACTTCAATTACAACAACTCTCTCTAAGGTTATAGCATCCCAATGTTTCAGATGAATAAGCTTTGTTTATGAAGCTCTACTCTTGGGTATTTTGCTATAGCAACAGAAAGCAGAGTAATGCACCTCTATGTATACCTTAGTGCAGTAAAGAAAATAATTAATAATAGAAATGTTAATTACACACTTCTATTTGACAAGAAAATGAGCAAAATAAACTCCTGGCACAGAGTCATTATTCTGCAATTCAGTGGTGCTCACTTGAATATGTGAGCAAAAACTATTCTTTGCCAGAAGCAAGCCATAAAGGTGAGTCATGACCATCAGTCCTCCTTGTTTTTGTAGCAGATCCAGAATGCAATGGCCAGTATTTTTTGGAAATAAAATTCCTGTTAGGATCCAGTTCTGTTTTAATTCAGAGTAGTTAGCTTGCCTTTTTAATTGTAAATATTTCATCACATAGAGTTGTGCTTACACCCACAACACAACCTAGAATACTGTCTGGTTGTTTTAGACAAAATATTGATCCATGATCAATTGGATGTATTCAATTAGTGTCTTCACCAGACAGAAGAGTCATTAAGCAACCATTACTCTCATATCCCTTCGTCTTCCTTTCTTGAAAAAAAAAATAAAAAAAGAACTACTCCTAATTTAATGAAAGTAAATGGTGCCATTAATAGAATAGTAGCAGTCCATTTAAGGGGGGAAGATTTTTTTTTTTTCGAGACAAGGTTTCTCTTTGTGCCCTGGCTGTCCTGGAACTCACTCTGTAGACCAGGCTGGCCTCGAACTCAGAAATCCACCTGCCTCTGCCTCCCCAGTGCTGGGATTAAAGGCGTGCACTACACTGCCTGGCGGGGAAAGATATTTTATCCTCGCTACTAAATGAGATCAAAGCTTAGCCATGACAGTCATACGTATATTCGCAGACATCATCACTTAACAGAGGGAATCCTAGAAGTGTCACACAACCATTTCTATTCAGAATACTTTAGAACATGCAAATAATTATGCATTCTTATTTGATTACCTTTCTGTGTCCTACTCCTTTGATCAATTCTTCTTTTACAGTCAGCCTTGAACACATGCATACACTTATTCTGATCTCATAACCTGCAAACCAGTGTCCAGATCTTAAATACAATTCTTGTCTAGTAGCTAACCCTTTAACAATAGGAAACTTGCCGTGATATATAATTTTTATTCTTGATGGAAAAGAAACCTAAGTAGAAAGTCAAAAAAATTGCTAGCAAGCTAAGCATAGTGGAACACACGCAGCATCAGTACTGAGGTGGCAGAGGCAGATAGATCTGTGAATCTGAGGCCAGCCTGATCTACGTCGAGACAGTGTTCAGAACAGACAGTGTTACATTGTGAGACATTGTCTCAGAAAAAAAGGGCACATTTTCCTACTGAAAAACATTCAATACATAAGACCAGACATTCTATCAGAGCAGATAAAGAGTATCCGAAAGCCATGTTATCCTCTATAATTACATAGTGAGCTTAGCAGCTGCTTCTTTAAAGCCAGCAATGCCCTAGAAATTTCACTGTCACCGTCACCTCCTTTGTCTGTAAATCAGCAACCATCCTTATCCTTATTGTAGAGCCAGCAAAGCCATGCTGTAGAGAAGTCAAGTGACTTCATCCATACTTGCACAGGAAGAAAACAACAACTAAAATCTACAGGTTCATAATCATAGTAAAAACAAATTTTAATTGGTTACTATTAAAGGGTAATGTGAACAAACAGTTTAAACCTATTTTAAAAAACACCATTCATCATCTATTTTCTTTAAGAACATGTGTTCAAAGTTGAGAAAGACATTCTCATGGCAAAATTTCTTAGTTAAGAATGTAAAGCTTTGATAAAATTATATATTGACCCCTTGTAATCAGGAACTAAATGCATTATATCTTAAAACCTAAGTCCTGGTGTGTCTGACTTTGGAGTTGGTGCCACAAAAGAAGTCAGTGTAGAATGAATGAATACAATTGGAATATTTAAGATTGTATCTTAGTCAACCAAAGCTGCTACACCAAAGTACCACAGGCTTGTTGATTTAAACATTAGAAATGTCAGGCGGTGGTGGGGCATGCCTTTAATCCCAGCACTTGGGAGGCAGAGACAGGCAGATTTCTGAGTTTGAGGCCAGCCTGGTCTACAGAGTGAGTTCCAGGAAAGCCAGGGCTACACAG
The DNA here is from genome assembly GCF_008632895.1 of Mastomys coucha. NCBI lineage: Eukaryota > Metazoa > Chordata > Mammalia > Rodentia > Muridae > Mastomys > Mastomys coucha. Next base: position 5,960,680 of record NW_022196892.1, on the reverse strand, counting down.
AGAAACCCTGTCTTGAAAAACTAAAAAAAAAAGAAAGAAAGAAAGAGAAAAAAAAAGGAAAGAAAAGAAAAAAAGAAAAAAGAAAAAAACCATTAGAAATGTATATATTTCTATTTAACTACATATATTGAATAAAGTCATATGGATGAGGCCTTTTCCAGGAGGATTAGTGTCCTCATAAGAAGAAACAGAAGAGTCCCTTCTTTATTTATTTATTTACTTATTTATTTACTTATTTAATTATTTATTGACAGGATTTCTTGTTATAACAGCCCTGGCTGTCTTGGAATTAAGTTTATAAAATATGCTGGCCTCAAACTCATAGAGATCTGCCTGCCTCTGTCTCCTGAATACTGGGATTAAAGGTGTGCACCACTACCACCTGGTGAAGTGAGCTCTCTTCTGCTCTTGATCTCTAAATGCATTCAGTAAGCACACAGGAGAGGAAACTGGAAATGAAGCCCAGACTTCCAGAACTTTGAATTTGCTCTCCTTGTTGCCCAAAACTGTAATATATATATATGTATATATATATATATACATATATATATATGTATGTATATATATGTGTGTGTGTATGTGTATACATATATATGTATATATAACAGTTATATATATATATATTTCTAATGTTTAAACTGACAAGCCTTTGGAACTTTGTTGCAACATCTTTGGCTGACTAAGACACAATCTCTAACAAATCAATTGTATTCATTGACGGCAGATTGCAAAGTGAGAAATGATTAAATATTACATACCTCAAGTGGGAGGACAGTACACAATATTGAGACATTCCTTGCAAATAAATATCAAACAATTTTGGACAAACTTTTAGGTACAAGTGTGTGAATTTTTTAAAGTCTAGATTTTTTTTTCAAGAAAATGAAGAAAAATCAGAAAAATACATGGAATAATTAGAAATCATATTGAATTATTGCTATTTTATATGTAGTAAGCATTGCGATGTCTTTTGTATTGAATACTGTTGAGCTATACATAACAACTTACGTTATGGGAAAAACTATATGTGATCTATGCAGAGAGTGTGAAAGGAATGCTACTCAAGAACTGAGTTGCAGGGGAAGTAGCCTCATTGTTTATGAATATTTGAAGGTTATTATCATTAAACAATTTTAAACTAATGATCATTTGGAGTGTATGTATAGAGACAGAATTCAGCATAAAATTTAAATTGATGTAAATAAAAACTGCTTTGGTGTTTTAAAAAGAACATTCAGTGTCTGGGTTTAGGGACATATGCCTTTCATTCCAGCCTTTGGGAGGCAGAAGCAGGTGGATCTCTGGGAGTTCAAAGCCAACCTGGTCTAGACAGTGAGTTCCAGGACAGACAGGGCTACATTGTTAGACCCTATCTTAAGAAGTATGAAGACAGGAAAGAGGGGGCAGAGAAGTGGGGAGAAAGAGAAAGTTAAAAATACCCTTAATCAAGATACCTGAAGGTAGCCCCTCTTACTGTCAGCCAGCCTATACCTGTTCTACTACTATAATGTCACAGTACTTACCAGAAAATATATTCTCTTTGACAAACATTTTCTTTCTTAATAATCTTTTATTGATTTTTTTCTAAGGGCCCATTTTGTTCTGCCTCATTATGAGAGAACTCCTTTTTCTCATTATGGTTTAATGAGATGAAAGATCACCATAGCCTACAGGATTATATATGCTATGTGGAGGTCATTAGTTCCTATGTAACAGGGAAAATTCTACCATCTTTTCCAAAAACGTTTTGCTATTGATTAAATCCAAGTGGCAATAAAATACATCAAATTACTTAAGGCTTACTATATTGGTTTTGGTTTCTGAGTACTGAGGACAAGGGTAGTTCATGTAGTTATAAGCAGAGGCATCTGTATTTGTCATCCGCCTCAGCACTGCGGAAGGGATAACAGACATGAGCCATGAGGTTCAGGAAGGGAAAGAGTAATCTTTTCTAAGAATCCTGGCTCCTGAGCATGTTCCACTGTTCCTTAAAATTAAAGCCTTATCAGACTTATCTTTTTTGTTCATGAGAACCAAAGACAACCGAGGGAAGCCAAGAGAGACCCAGGAGGTCACTTAGTGGATAAACCCCCTGCTTCCAAGCCAGAGGATATGAGTTCAAATCCCCAAGTAAAGTGGGAAATGATAATATATACCTGTAATTGAAGTGATCCTAGCCCTGCCCACTGTTACACACAGGAATACATGCACAACACACATATCGAGTGTGGAGAATTTTAAAAGGGAGATTCCCATTGCACTGGGAAGGAGTTCTGTGAGGGTTCCACAGGGAAGTGTCTTATAAATGAAAGAGACATCAAACAATGCATTCAATGCACAAGGGACATCGACATCGGGAATTTGAGGAACTCAGGGGAGAGACAGAAAAAGGCAAATAAAGATCCACAGTCCAGAAATAGCGTGGGGGTGAGCGTAGTGTCCAGTGCAGTGTCCATTGCATGCGTTTGATAGGCACTGGTTAGTAAGACTTCTCTTGTTCTAAAGAGGAAGAAAAACTCAGAAGTTTGTTACCAAAGTAGTTTAAGGGGCTCAGCAAATATCACTCAAGTGAGCATCAAATAGAGATGTACATTAGATTAAAAGGCAATAGTGGGCTAGTGTGTAGGTTAGTGATAGCTCACTCACTTGCCTAGCATGCTTAGCAATCCAGGTATGATTCTAGCACCACCATAAAAACAGAGACAGAAAGAAACAAACATGTCCTCATTCATGTAAGACCTGTCAGAGTAAAGGGAAAAAGACCTAGGACAGAACAGGTAAATGGGAGTACTGAGAGTTACAACTATTCAAAGAGTTTGAAAATATAAGTATACCATGGTGTTGAAAACCAAGAGCTAATATCAAGGTGTTGTAAAGTGAAAATTTTATTTCAGTCCAGTCCAGACTTACACTTACTCTCCTTGGGAGGAGGAGGATGAAAGCAGTTCAGACCAGAAACAGAAAAGCCTTTTAATAGCAAACAAGCAAGTAGTTAAAAAAGAATTTTGCAGTTATTTTTATGATTATGGGAAAGGTACATATTATGTGTTTATGGTCAAAAAGTTAAAATACCATGAAACATCTTATGATCAGTCAATTCTCAGAACAATGGGAACAATTTCTATTGTGTAATTCAGAAGCTTTTTGAGGAAGAACAAAATAAAACAAAGCAAAAAACACCAACTTGACCTCTAGCTAAGGATAGAATAAAAGTTTTACATTGTTTAACTAAAAAGAATAACAGTGTCAGCTTAGCTGTTCCTTAACAAATTTGTCGTGGAATTGGAATGAAGTGAAACTGTTTTGTGGGAAATCTCATTGTGGTCACCTCAAAGGCCACAATGGCATGGATGATATGCAGAATGCCTATGAGCTTCTCTTCTGCTTCAGTTTGTCCTGGGAAAATTATTGCAATCTCTAGACCAAGTCCAACAAAAAGTGTCCACACGTATATTTAAAAACTGTATCTACAGTTCTGGACACATCTTCCTATGTTGTAATAGACCAACTTAGGGGCCCAAGGACCTCATGCTAGGAACCAGTACTCCTACAGAGCAGCACAGATGACTGGCTCTCACAGCTGGTGACAAACCCTTGATATGAAAGCTCTGTTTGGGGGCTAGTTATTGCTAGCCTGATACTTCCCAGGTCATTCCCGAGGTTTTCTATTCTATATTTTCAATCTTCTAATACATATTTATATTCCATAATTCCTTTAGAATTATGTCAATATTTACTCCCATTTTTACTATTTCAGTATGTACTAAGAATGTATCTATTTAAAAAAAAAACAAGGATTTGTATTTATGGATATTTTTGCTTGTTTAGTTGTTGTTGTTGCTGCTGCTGTTGTTTTAAACAAGGCTGAAATGGTAAACTACCAAATTACTCCAAGGTCAAATAACTCCTGTTGTATCCTGGATTTCAGAAAGAAACAACTGAATCCTTCAGGGAAACCTGCTGAAAGGTCATGGAAGACCACAGCAACTCTGTGCTGATTGTTAATGGAATAATAACCTGTTCCTGGGGATGTGCTTAGCACTGGGCAAGCCATGACATTTCTGTGGCAGCTGATCTGTTACTCTCTGGAGCATAGGAGCCCAGCCTCCACTCATTTCCATGATGGCTCTGGGGCTGGTTGTGCACACCAGCATGCTCCCCATTCCAGGGAACTGAAGGAGGTGCCCAAGGGGCCCATTGAAAGCATCCAAACCTGATGGTACTTTGGCTTTCTTTGCACAGATCAGTTGGGGATGCATGTTTTAACAGATGTACACTGAAGTATACAGAAATAATTTTGCAGTCTAATGTTTTCATCTTTTTGCTGATTGTAACAGATAGGTACATGAGGGTATGAGCATTGGGGGAAAAGTCTCAGCTCATTTTTATCATTATACAATAGAGGAAGGGTGTCTCTCTTTCCCTTTATGTTTAATGACTACAACACTCAGACTGTGGAACAATGCACACAGCTCACTGACCTAAACTAAAGGTGTATTGATATATTTCTATGTCTTCCTGGAATGGTCTTTTCCTTTTCTAGTGTATTTTAATCAGAGTATGAGGACTTCATTTCTTAAAATAAAAACATTTATTGATTACATCCTAAGTGCCAAGTGTATGTAAGCTGAGGCTTCCTTGGCACTTTATGTCTGGCAGGACTGATGAGCACCACATAAAAAAGGGCACAAATAAAATTGTAGTCACAGCAAGAGAGCCACATAGAGAACACTGGCGTTGACAACCCCTTCTCAGATATGGTAAATAGGAGAGAACCCTTTGAGGGAAGAACTCCTGAAAGATGGAGACAGAGCTAGCCATGGGAAGAGTAAGGAGAGCTAGAAAGGGAGAATCCTGGGCAGACAATCAGGAGAAGGACAAGAACTTAACATAGTGAGGAAATAAAAGAAAGGACCTCCAGGCGACACTAGGTGGGTCTTCATTAAGAGTTTGCGTGTTATTTATTTTACTCTCCAGTAATTATTAATACTAACATACTCATTATAGAATAACTGATATTTTGAGGCTTTTGACTGTGTGACAGTAAAATATTCCACATCTATCAACTCAAATGATCGGTTCAGCATCAATCCAAGATAGATGTTGTCATTGTTTATACTGAAGAAACTGAGCCCCATAATATGATAACTTCTGTAACATCATACGGAAAGACACTGGCACTCAAAGACAACAGACCATCTGGCTAGAGTTTTCAGCCAAGACCAGGGACTATGCTCTTCTCTTGAACTTAATCCATACCACAAAGCATTCAAAGGCAAGCAGAACCTGCCTTGGGATGACAACACTGAGCACCTAGGCCCCTTCTGTTCCCTAGCAATTGTACAGTTGCACTGAATGTGGCAGATGCTAGGATGAGATCCAAATGTGTAACAAAAGCAGAGGCTTTTGGAGAACCAATTAGAAGCAATGTCTTGACATTCATTCGTCCAGGAAAGGCCAGAATGAAGATGTAGGAAGGTGTCACAGTTGCTCAAGTAAAAGGAGGAGGCTGCTGTGTCTGGCTTCTATTTTTTGATGTGGTTATGTTCCTGGAAGGACCAGAAGACAAAGGCCAGAGGGAAGTAGAAAGAACTGGGGAACATAGAACTAGCCTCATAGGAAGCAGATATTTTTATTGGTTAGTATATTGTTCTGTTTCCTAATGCTGCAGGTCCAATAAAATACTACACATGAAACAAATCCATTTTCTAAGCACTAAGAGAATTTCTGCCATGGTAAGGGCTTTATCACTGTGGTTTAACAACCATCTCAAGGCCATTGCTTCCTTTCAGATTTCTCTTAGAAATTATGTGGACAGCATCATCTGTGATATACTTCATCTCTACCCACTCTTCCATTACCAGAAAAATCCATCCAGTGCTCCTGTGTCCATCAGTCAGTCACCTAACTTCACTGCTTCTTCATTCTTGATATGGATTAAAGTCGTGTGGCATGACAGTTCACCTATGTGAGGTGACTCAGGCCATTGTCCTCGGGTGTTGGTGTGTTTTGCTGTCATATGAACCTTCCTCTGGTCTTGCTCCAGGATATCCTTTGCTGTACTAGCTGTCTTTCCATTTGTAATACCACTCTCCTCCACTTTAAACTTTTCATGTTCCTCCCTGCCTTCCTTACCTCATTTCAGAAGGTATCTTGTCTTCAGGCCCTTGCCTCCCTCTCTAGCCTCATATAGCTCTTTAGCCAACAGCACATTACATATAATTCTTGTTCCTCAAGAGCTTTAGGTGTGTTCTTTACCTGTATTTTTGCCTGCTTTTGGCTTTAGATTTTGGCACCTTTGCCTTTATTATTTTTAATTATGTCTATAGATTTGGGTGTCTGTGTGTGAGTCTACACATGTGGGTCCAGGTGCCGGTGAAAACCATAGTTGTTGGAACTGGATTTACAGTTATGCATGAGCTGTTTGACATGGGTGATGGCAATGTAACTCAGGTTCTCTGGAAGTGTAGTACATGCTCTTAAATACTGAGCCATCACTCTAGCTCACAATTTTTGTGTTTAAACATTAAGTTTAAAGCCCATTTTACACTTGAAGCTATTTTACCATTCTGTTGTAGACAGAACATTAAAGCCCCCATAGATATTTATGTATTCATGTACCACACAACTACTTTACATGGTGATGACAATCTTGACTCATCTGAGTGAATCCAGTGGCATTACCTGGTGGCTCTATACGTAGAGGTCAAGGAGAAAGAGAATAAAATTAAAAATGACTTATCCAGGCTAACGGCTTTAATAATAAGGAAAATTTCATGCATTGAGCAATTAGGCCATCTGCAGGATTTAGAAAAGATAGGGGGGCAAGGCTACCTGACAACCTATAGAAGGAAGACAAGCTGGGGACCCCTTCAATCTAAGACTTCTAACTTCCACAACTAGAAAATTAGTTTGTGTGAAAACTCCAAATTTGTGGCCGCGTGTTGTCTAAAATTATATTCATTCCATGGTCCTCTTCTCCACTAAAAGGTAAAACTGGTCTTTCTGTCTTTAAGTGTCTACTTAACCCTATAAATACTAAATAATTCACATATCTATCTCTTTCAATGATAATATAAGCTTTAAGAGAAGATACTATATCTCTTACATATTTATGTATGATTATAAGACTAGAACATAACTAAGTATTCATTAATTCATTTATTAACTTGTCCATTCCTTCTTCTATCAACTATTCATTATTTATTGAGTACTTAATATGCAGAAGAGTCTAGATACTGCTAGGTTCCATTACTGCATTGAATAGCAAAGCTAATAAGGGTTTTGGCTTCAAGGAGCTTATATTTTGATGCAGGGAACATTGATTAAAAACCATGGAGATAATTTGAGTTGACTGAAAGATGTATAAAAATAGATGAGGACATTCAGAGAAGAAAGAATGTCCTGGAAGACAGAAGGGCATGGGTTTAGGATCTGTGCAGATGGAGCACAGTATGTTTGAGAGACTGTACTAGAAAAAGCAGTGTCATAAGAGTTCCATAGGGAGAGATGAGGTATAAAAACAAGTAGGTGCTACATGCTACTGTGTCACATTATCATGCAATCTGATATTGTGTGGTATGATAAACACAGGGCTACTTGGGTAGACATTAATTTAGAAATAATACTTATTGGTGTATAAACAATAGTTTGAAGAAAGATATAGATGGGATAAGAGTATAAAACAATATAGACTCTATAGGATGTCTCAAGGCAGAGAGCAGTCTAAGAATGGAAGTGGAAGGAAGTGGACAGATTTTGGGGGTTAGAGTGATGATATTTAATGCTGACTCAGATGGTAGATAAAATTGGTAAGGGAGGCATTTTAGGTGACTTTGTGAATGAAGGAACACTGCATTCTCTACAACTTCCTGTGATGAAAATCAACCAAAAGGATTAAGGAATGCTAGAGACTGAGTGGAAAAGGCAGGATCCTTACAGAGTCCCTACCCCAGCTCCCTAGGTATGAGGCAGTGTGACCATAGTAAGTCCTGCTTTTCAAAGTAACAGTGACAATTATCTGCATGAAGGAGATGATTACGTGAAATGAGAGATTTAATTCAAGGCAGGAAGTTTTGCTGAATGTACACTTTCCCCTTGCCCAGTTCAATGAGATCTGGTTTATCCACAGTGTGAACATGACTTGCTTCTTTGTGCTTGTGGACATCAAAGTAAGCTAGAGGAGAACATTTCCTACAACCCAAACAATGAGTTAACTTAAGTTAAATCATAATTCCATGAAAAATATATTGTATTTCACAAAGGCATGGTGGAACAACGGGAAATAGGACATTGTTGAGATATGACTCTGCAGAGGACAATTCCTGGATTTGATGACAGAAGTGGTAGAGTTTAAACTCTTTAAAAGAGTTGGAGAAAATGTCATGTGACTGAAGAAAGAAAAGCAAATGCAGAGGTCTTCAGGCTACAGAAGGGCCTTGCTTTGCTCAAGTGTGGAAGTTCAAGTCAATGCACAGCTTGAACAAGTCAGTTGGAACTGAATCAGAAAGTATGGGTTTGGCAAGACAATGTCTCCTTGCTGCATGGGGCATGGGGAGCTATAGAAGGAAGACATGGAGGCAAGAGAGAGGAGAGATGATTAAATGAGAGAGAAAATACCAGATGAGTTGTGTGTGGAAACTAAAAAAGAGAGGAAGAACATAAGTGATGGGACTTTAAGGACTGAGAGATTGCTTACAGGGAAAGGAAATCAATAGGTCGGTTTGCTTTGGGACACCCTACAATCAGGTAAGATGCGTACAAGCAAGTGTGTGAATTCTACGAGGAAGTTAGAGAGACTGGTATTGTTAAAGTCACTTGAGTGTGCTGAAGTCACTGAAGCATCTGGAAGTTGGTACAAATGGCTGCTCTACTTTTAGCTCCCTGCCCCCTGCTAAGTGGTAGTGTCGTTTTACTCAGTCCTTAAATCTGAGGTGACCTTGTAACTTTCTTTGGCCAAAACATTATGACCAATGTGGCATGTCAATTTCAAACTTGAACCCTAAGTAGCCATGAAGCTTGAAACCTGCCTAGTGTAGCCCACTAAATGATGGGAGATAGGTAACTCAGTGGCCCTCATTTTCCTAGTAGACAGATAACTAACCATTAGAAAGAAAGCTCTTATTAACTGGAAAAAAATGACTATAGCAATAAGCAATTAAGACCAGCAGATGTTCAACCCAGCATAACTCAAGTCAAATTGCTAATGCAGAGAATTGATTTACATATACAACATGGTTCCAAGCCATTGCATTTTAAGAGGGTTCGTTATGCACTAAAGGTTAGAGGAATATATAATATTCAAGAAAGACTATAAAGGAAGAAAAGATGAAGACTGTGTAAACTGAACAATTTGAGGAAAGAATTAGTCTATATAGAAGATAGACTTTACTAAATAGAATAACTCAACTACTCACCATATATCAAAAGCACAATTTGGTGGCCCAACCGCTCGTGTTTTCCAAAAAGGTACATTCATAACTAGGATGAGAAGGAGCCACATGAGAATAATTACCCATAAGAAGTAGTTTGAAAAACGTCCTCCTTTCTGGGTTAACAAAAGCAACAACATTAAGTCAATCAGTAGTAGGTATATCAGTATCATATCTCCTACTATCAGCCATGCTCAAAAAGTCAGTCAAGTGTAAGGGACTAACAACATGCTATGTCACTGACAGACAGAAGTAGCAGAGCCACTTTCTGGACCAAAGCTGGTGGAAAATTCATCGTGAACATTGGACTCTGTGGGTCTGTACAATCCTTCACTAAGGGTCCTCCCCTCTCATGGGCACCATGTATTAGGACTTACCCTACTGAAACTTCCCTTAGCAAGTGCTACAGTTTAATTGTGGTTGTAATCAGGTTCTTTCACACTTTCCTCTTATTTTTTCTCTTATTTTTTATTATTTAAATCATTTTATATATCAAACATACTAATAATATTGAGTATTTTGAGACTCAAATAATACATAAAAAATTGTTCAACTTTTATATTCATATCCTTTCACACCCTAAAAATATCACTAATGAACATTTAATACTATCCATAACTGAGGATCCTATATCTAATGTTGAATATAAATTGTTTCAAAACATAGAAAATATTCTTTGGGAATTAAGCATAAAATATTAAAATGAATCATTAAGAAATATATATTCAAAGGTCCTTATATGATACCACCTGACATAGTGAGAGAGTATTTAAAACTTATTATATATCTGTGTATATTGTTTAACAATCAGTTTAGTTAAAAAAAAAGATTATCAGTGTTTCTAGGAGAAAAATTATTTTATCTGTAAGTATATTTTAAGAATTTCAGACAGGCAGTGGTGCCACACACCTTTAATTCTAGCACTTGGGAGGCAGAAGCAGTCAGATTTCTGAGTTCCAGGCCAACCTGGTCTACAGAGTGAGTTCCAGGACAGCCAGGGTTATACAGAGAAATCCTGTCCTCCCAAAAAAAACCAAAAAAAAAAAATTTCAAATTAGCAAAAACTATGTGAAGTTAAACATTAAGAAAATGGTAATTTCAAGCACAGTGAGAAAAATTATCAATAATATTTCCATGATATTTGTAGAACATGATTTTAATATTTTCAGCTGTTAATATTTAACAAACAGAATAATTATTTTAAGATATAGTTCGTTCTTATGTCTCTCTCTTCATTTCTGTCTTTATTAATTTGGATACTGTCTCTGTGCCCTCTGGTTAGTCTGTCTAAGGGTTTATCTATCTTGTTGATTTTCTCAAAGAACCAGCTCCTGGTTTGGTTGATTCTTTGTATAGTTCTTTTTGCATCTATTTGGTTGATTTCTGCCCTGAGTTTGATTATTTCCTGCTATCTACTCCTCTTGGGTGTATTTGCTTCTTTTTGTTCTAGACCTTTCAGGTGTGCTATCAAGCTGCTGGTGTAAACTCTCCAGTTTCTTTCTGGAGGCACTTAGAGTTATGAGTTTTCTTCTTACCACTGCTTTCACTGTGTCCCATAAGTTTGGGTATGATGTGTCTTAATTTTTCACTAAATTCCAAAATGCCTTTATTTTTTTCTTTATTTCTTCCTTGACCAAGTTATCACTGAGTAGAGCATTGTTCAGCTTCCAAGTGTATATATGCTTTCCATTGCTTTTGTTGGTATTTAAGGTCTGCCTTAGTCCTTGTTGATCTGATAGGGTACATAGGATTATTTTAATCTTCTTGTATCTATTGAGGCCTGTTTTGTGACCAATTATATGGTCAGTTTTGGAAAAGGTACCTTGAGGTGCTGAAAAGAAGATACATTCTTTTGATTTAGGATGAAATGTTCTATAAATATCTGTTAGATTCATTTGTTTCATACCTTCTGTTAGTTTCACTGTGTCTCTGTTCAGTTTCTCTTTCCATGATCTGTCCATTGCTGAGAGGGGGATGTTGTAGTCTCCCACTATTATTGTGTGGGGTGTGATGTGTGCTTTTATCTTTAGTAAAGTTTCTTTTATGAATGTGGGAGCCCTAGCATTTGGAACATTGATGTTTAGAATTGAAAGTTTATCTTGGAAGATTTTTTCCTTTGACCAATATGAAGTGTCCCTCCTTATTTTTTTGATAACTTTTGGTTGAAAGTTGATATTATTTGATATTAGAATGGCTACTCCAGCTTGTTTCTTGGGACAATTTGTTTGGAAAATTGTTTTCCAACCTTTTACTCTGAGATAGTATGTCTTTGTCACTGAGGTTCATTTCCTGTATGCAGCAAAATGCTGGATCCTGTTTATGTATCCATTCAGTTAGTCTCTGTCTTTTTATTGGATAATTGAGTTCATGGATATTAAGAGATATTAAGAAACATGATTATTATTTCCTGTTATTTTTGTTGCTATAGGTGAAATTATGTTTGTGTGGCTATCTTCTTTAGAGTTTGTTGAAAAATTACTTTCTTGCTCTAGGGTGTAGTTTCACTCCTTGTGTTTGTGTTTTCCATCTATTATCCTTTGTAGGTCTGGATTTATGGAAAGATATTGTGTAAATTTGGTTTTGTTATGGAATATCTTGTTTTCTCCATCTATGGTAATTGAGAGTTTTGCTGGGTATAATAGCCTGGGCTGACATTTTTGTTCTTTTAGGGTCTGTATAACATCTGCCAAGGATCTCCTAGTTTTCATAGTCTATGGTGAGAAGTCTGGTATAATTCTGATAGGCCTGCCTTTATATGTTACTTGACCATCTTCCCTTACTGCTCTTAAAATTCTTTCTTTGTTTAATGCATTTGGTGTTTTGATTATTATGTGATGGGAGGAATTTCTTTTCTGGTCCAGTCTATTTAGAATGCTGTAGGCTTGTTGTATGTTCATGGAAATCTCTTTATTTAAGTTAGGGAAGTTTTCGTCTATAGTTTTGTTGAAGGTATTCACTGGCCCTTTAATTTGAGAATCTTTGCTCTTTTATATATCTATTATCCTTAGATTTTGTCTTCTCATTGCATCCTGGATGTTCTGGATGTTTTGGTTTAGGAGCTTTTTTGTGTGTGTGTTTTCTTTGACTGTTGTGTCAATGTTTTCTAAGGTATCTTCTGCACCTGAGATTCTCTCTTCTGTCTCTTGTATTCTGTTGGTGATGCTTACATCTATGACTCCTTATCTCTTTCTTAGGTTTCCTAAACCCAGGATTGTCTCCTTTTATAATTTCTTTATTGTTTCTATTTCCATTTTTTAGATCTTGGGTGGTTTTGCTCATTTCCTTCACCTGTTTGACTGTGTTTTCCTGTTATTTAAGGTATTTTTGTGTTTCCTCTTTAAGGGCTTCTAACTGTTTACCTGTGTTCTCCTGTATTTCTTTAAGGAAGTTATTAATGTCTTTCTTAAAGTCCTCTATCATCATCATGAGAAGTGATTTTATATCTGAATCTTGCTTTTCAGGTGTGATGATGTATCCAGGACTTGCTATGGTGGAAGAACTGGATTCTGATGATGCCAAGTAACCTGGTTTCTGTTGTTTATGTTCTTATGCTTGCCTCTCACTATCTGATTATCTCTAGTGCTATCTGCCTTAGCTATATCTGACTGGATCCTGTCCTTCCTGTGATCCTGGTTGTGCCAGAACTCCTCAGAGTTCAGCTGTCTCTGTGATCCTGTGATTCCGGGATCCTGAGATCCTGAATGTATCAGAGCTCCTGGGAGTCAAGCTGCTTCTGGAACCTTGAGATCCTTGTGTGACCAGTCTCCTGGAATCCTGTGATCCTGTGATCCTGGGCATGTAGAGCGCCTGGCAGTGGATCTTCCTCTGGGTGTTGTGTGCCTAGCTGTGTATTTCGCGTCCAATGTCTGCTCAGGGTGCCAGCTCAGACTAGACCAAACCTGTGCTACTGGTCAGGCAGAGTTCCTGGGTGCCTGGGTCCCGCTGGTCCCAGTTACTCCCCGGTGTTGGGGCAGATATTGTGTCCTCCCACACTTTCCTCTTATCAGAGGAAATCAGTTGGTAGATGTAGGACTTCAAGGCCTCTTCCATCTTGAGTTAATTTATTTTAACAACCTCAAGAAGTATAGCACACTCATTAAAAGGAACAGTCTGTGAGTCTCAGAGCCAAGCTTAGCAGTGAGGCCCATGTCCCGGAAAAGTGCTCTGGAAAAATTGTGACCCAATAAAACCTTAACCATTAAAAGAAGTCTGATTTTAACAGGATAGCATTGCCAGAAGATACAACAGCTATCTGATATTGGAAGCAACCATTGAGTCATTTTCTTCAAAGGGAAAGCACTGAAGGTCCACCATGAAGATAACTCTAGTCTTGGAAGAAATAAGCAAGAGGATGAAGAGTGTGGAGAACATCACACAAGCAGAGCCTCCAAGGGGAGTGAACTTTTGAGTGGAAGGTTACTGAGCGAACAAGGGACCCAGAGCAGCTGGCTGACATTTCTTGGGGAAATGTGATTTAGAGTGGCCTCTTGCAGAGATGTGAGCTTTCCCAGATCCATCAACTCAGAAAATAAAAGGCACCTTTGTTTGGTGCCTTTGTGTTCTCTATTGGAATGGAGTGGACTAAATATTTCCAGACAATTTAAAGACAAAAACCTCAAGACAAAGTGAATGGAGGAGGCCAAGGACAAGCTGAATGGGCAGGATCTTATGTCACATTTGGAGGACAGAGCAAGAGGTGAGGCCATGACATGACTGTGAATTGGTACTTTCCAGACAGTCTCAGAATATCTGAAGGGCTGGACTTTGTGTTCAGCATGACCTGGAACTAAAATGTAAACTGTCCCTTGTGTCATTGAACAAGTCACTGACTACACCAGTCCTCCTCTTCTGTCTGGCCTTTGTGAAATGTCAGGTCTCCAACTTCTCAGAACTACTGGGGAATTTGCTTGATTAAATGTGCTTAACAGACTTCACTCTATATGTGGTGCAAAGAAACTAATACCTTAAAGAAACCATAACTTCTTTTCCTCAAATCTCATTTCTTTATATTTCTGAACAATTTCACCAAACTATTTACACTTTATCCTCCAAGTTGGCCTTAGGAGACTTCAGTAGCCTAGACTACTAGGAAGTCCACATTCCAAGAGGTTGTCATATATGCACACAAACATACATTCATTGAGCATTTCCTCTTCAGCACACACCATGACAAGATGAAACCAATCACATATCAAATTGAGAAGACCCATATACAAAGGCAGAATGAAAGAAACATATTAATTTTCTTATTTTAATACAACTTGCATGGGTAAATATACAACCCAACTATTGGACTCCAACTCACTGGGCTTGTCTAAGCTCTCTATGAATACTCAGCATGCTGGGATATAAGCAAAGTTTTCTTTCTTGTCTGCCTGCTTGCTTGCTTGCTCGCTTGCTTGCTTTCTTCCTTTCTTCCTTTCTTTCTTTATTTTTCTTTCTTTATTTTTTCTTTCTTTTGTTCTCTCTTCTACCTCTTCCTCCCCCTCTTCCTCTACTTCTTCTTATGCCCCTTCTTCCTCCTCTTCCTCTTCCTCCTCCCTCTCTACTTCTTCATAGTGGCTCTGAAGAATAGTGGTTTTTTTTTAAAGATTTATTTATTTACTATGTAAGTACACTATAGCTGTCTTCAGACACACCAGAAGAGGGCATCAGATCTCATTACAGGTGGTTGTGAGCCACCATGTGGTTGCTGGGATTTGAACTCAGGACCTCTGGAAGAGCAGTCAGTGCTCTTAACCGCTGAGCCATCTTTCCAGCCCCTGAAGAATAGTGTTTTAGCCAATATGTACAATGAGTGTTTTTAATCATGTTTTTAAAGAGCACTTGTAAATTTAAAATTTTTTAGTATTCCTTCATGTCTATCCTCCTCACAGGCCCAGCTGTTTCATTTTAAGTGACCATCTTTTACTTTTGTTGTTGTTGTTTTGGTTTTGGTTTGGTTTTGGTTTTTATTAGCTGGCCATCTTAAAGTACTTGAAACTGACATGTTACTCCATAAGCACATGTCTGCTGGCTCCCAAGAGCTCCCTGTATTAGAACTCATTTGCACCACAACTTCAGCTGTTTGTGATAAGCACTCAGAGGGTTCCCTGAGATCTCCTGAGTGTCCTATTCTTCTTGTAATTATGAGACTGGGAGGAGACTGCAGCAGAGTGTGAAGGGGACAAAGGCATGGCAAATTACAAGGGTAGAAAATGCCAATTGTTCTTCATATAAGTAATTCCAGGTGAAATCAGTACAATGAGTTCAGACAATTAATAAGGACCTTCCAGAGGCCAGGGTAGGTATGGCTTCACTGGGACCTGTTTATCTTTTGGATGTGCCAGAAGAAAGGACATGGGAATTAGATGTGCTGTTTCATATTTAAATGTTGTGGTTGTAATATTCCCTTTATTGGGCCATAGTTTTATTTGTAGATTTGCTGTTGAATGAAGAGGGGCATCACCTTTTGAAATTACAGCCTAGACACTTGGCTGCTAGAGTTCACTGGGATGTCATTTCATTTTAATCCACTAGAAAAAGACCATTCTTAAGATTAAAATAGAAAGCAATTAACTAGTGTTATTTGGATTAAGTGCTCTAAAAGTCTACTTTTGAATTTAGGTAAAGCAGCCATGTGTGGCAGTACATGCCCTGTGGAAGGCAGATGCATTGTTACATGTGCATGGCCAGCCAGAGTAATATAGTGAGTCATCCTCTTTAAAACCAAAGGAACATAACAAAACCAAACATACTGTAACAATGTATAATCTAACAAGATTTTTAATACATAAAATTGTCTTGAATCTGATGCTGGATACGTCATTGGTATTCTTCATCTTTATACTATTTAATCTGTCTGCATGCTCAACTTTCTTGTAAATACTACTAACAGGTTAAATGCAAAATGACCCGAGCCCATTTCCACAATACATAGCAATTACAACACATAGAGATGGAGACCTTCACCACCCAGCAGCTCTTACTTTTCTCCCAGGGCAAGGATTTTAGAAGCCTTCATCACGTAGGCAGAAGTCTAGGGTCATTACTTTCAAGAGACAGGGTCTGTACTACATCCTGTGTCTCTGCTCACTAGCAATGAATCTCTAATCAACTGCACATGACCCTTCTTGATGGGAAGCTCAATAAACAATTCATCTGATTTCCACCCATGGAATTATTGCTGGTATCACATATGAAACTGTCGAGTACTGGGTGTCATGAGCCTGCAATAATCACAAACTCTGTGGGAAGGTGGAAGACACAGGACAGATGGTCAAAAAGCTTTGAGTTAATTCAGATATTTAGAGTAGGCCAACTCATCATCTATAAGAAAACATAGAGAGAATTTCAAAAAGTTCACCGAGTTGAAAGTTGTAATTAATGTTTCCATGCATGTGTATGCATGTGTAAGTAGCTGTCAATGCTGGAGGTGGTCATATGTCAATGCCAGGTGTTTTCCATTATCACTTCCACACTGTTTTTTGAGACAGGGTCTCCCACTAAAGCAGGAGTTTGACATCTCACCTAAATTATCAGGCCAGCAAAGCCCCTGGGATTCACTTGTCTCCAAATGCCCCTCTTGTTTCAGCATTGGAGTTATTGTTGTTTCTGAGTCTGGCTTCTAGAACTGTAAACTCTGGTCTTGAGTGAAGCACATTATAGACTGATGTATCTCTCCATCCCACCCCACACTCCCATTTCTGATGTAAATTTTCAGAAGTAAATGTACTATTTGAATGAACTTGTGGAAATAAAGATTTAGAAGAATTAGTTCATCACTCCTCCCTATTTTATATTTTTCCTGTAACACTATCAGGCACTTTAATATCTTTGTGTCTTTCTCCCTTTCTTACCCCTCCAATTCACATACAGGTCCTATTGCTTGTAAAACAGTTCCTTTCACTTAATGAAAATTCTAAGAAATATTAGCTAGATGAATAAATGAATGAATGAATGAATGAATAAAGTGATACAATCTCTGTATTAAATTAAACATCACTTCAAAAACATTCAAAGTTGGTTTATCTTTATATTTAATCTGTAATTTCACAGTTGTCATGAAAATAAAGAGAAAGAGAATCATGGTTGAAAATTCATTCTATTTGATAACTAATATCATACTCTGACTTATTAAAAGGGCTGTGTTTCACATGTCTACTGCCATTGTCAGAAATGCCAGTGTCTCCTTCCTCTCATCTATGTCCTCATTTCACAAATGAAAAAACTGAGATTCAAAAAGGAAAATGTTTCAAAAGTTGCACAGATAGAAGGGAACAAAAGCTAGATTTGTTCTCCAAGTGCCATCTGAATACAAGATCCCTGAATACAAGTTCATCTGATACAATATGATCATTTTTCCCCAGGGGAGACAAATTCAATTTTAAATGTAATTGGTGTAGTGGCTGTCCGATAATGTTGTGGAAGTAATCTCATTTCTTTACTCTGGACATCCATAAAGACACGTGAACCACAAGCTAACAGAAGGGCCCTAATCACACATAATGCTTAGGCAGAGAACTGGTATGGGTGGATATCTCAGTGACTAAGAGCACTGGATGCTCTTGCAGAGTACCCAGGTTTGGTTTCCAGCAGTTACAGAGCATCCAATGCCTTTTTCTCATTTCTGAAGGCCACATACATGCTTAACATAAATAAAAGAAAAACTCACACACATAAATAAAAATAAGCGAATCCTAACAATAGTAACAACATGGTGGTTGGTTCAACCTTCAGTTGTTGGCACCTTTGTTATCAATCCTTTTAACAAGGACTATCTTTTCAAAAGATTGCCAATAATCTTTATTTTAGTTTCATCCTTTTTCTTCAACCTTAGCCTATGAATATCAACTACTAAGAGTACACATATTCCTACTCTGAAGTTCTGTGACTCTTGTCAAAATGCCATTATTCTTTGTAGATTTTCTTTCAGATTGCAATTTAAGTTGACAATATATTTACTGCACTGCACTCTTGCCTTGGATAAATACCTTAAGAGAGGTACTCAACTGTCCTCTGAAACCAGTTTTTTTCTCAGTGACTCAATTCATGATCTAACCATACCTTTGACAGTTGCTGCTACTCTACAGAGTCTATTTCTAATCTAAACATTGTTTATAATGAAGTCCCTAGGTGATTTTAGTGTAAGTGTTCCACAGCCTATAAAGAGTAACTGATTCCGCAGGTAATGACAGGCTCTGCTTCTCCATTGCCTTCCTCCTAGCACTTCCAGATCCTGCTTGAGGAGTTCTATTGACCTTGATCCTATTTTGAGGAGTGCTGCCATCCTAACTGATAACACAGAGCAAAAGTAAAGTGGGCAAGTCAAACAAATGAGCAGGCAGAGTTACAGCCAACTGAAAGTGGAAGCTCAAGCCATGGACTTGTCTAACTTTGAGCTTAGAGATTACTTATGTATAGATTCTGATCTTGGGTACAGAGTAGAACTGGTAAGCATGCATTTATTTATTCTTTTTAAACTGTCTCTGTCTGTCTCTTTGACACCTGTTTGTGTTTGTGTGTATGTATGTGTGTGTATGTGTATGTGTGTGTGTGTGTGTGTGTGTGTGTGTGTATGTCTTCCATCTGCATGTGTGGCTGTGCCGTGGCATGCATGTGGAGGTCAGAGGACAGTCCTAAGGATTGCATTCTCATGTTCAGCTTTGTTTAAAATGAAGTCTCCTGCTTTTTCAGCAGTATACAGGAGGGCATGCACTTCTGTGGATTTGCTTCTTTCTGCCTCCCACCTTGTTGATAGAATGGCTGGGATTACAGAAGAACACTATTGCACCATATTTAGCATGGGATCCTTGGATCCAAACTCAGGACCTCATGCTTGTACAAGTGATTTATCCACTGAGCCATCTTTCCAGCATGGAATCTTGCTTTTCTTATAAACTCTGGAGTAAAACCCACAAGGATGTTGTCAGTCAGCTTTTTGAGGGGCAGCAACAATGCTTCACCCAGTGCCTACCAATCCTGACAACTTAAGTACCACCCCTTCCAGCAGTCCCCAAGGGGTTCCTTTCTATTTCTAGCAGAAATCATTTTCCAGGAAGTTGGCTAAGACATTGTATCTCCTAGACACAATAGGAAAGCTGCACCCATGAAAACTCAAGAGTATAACTGCCTCAACAAGACTACAAAAATGACAAAATCAATAGACGTGCAAAGTTGGAACTTCTGGGCCTCCACCCCAGATAAAGTGTTATAGACAATTGTGGTAGTGTATTTCTGTAAGCTCGAGTTTGTCCTCCTGGCCCCAAGCTACGGGAATAACAGCTCCAAAACTCAAATATCTTTACAAGTTCTTAAGCAATATAGCTAAGCATGTTTCTTGACTAGCTCATAACAAATAAGCCATTATTCTATTCTAAGTTGTACCACATCACCCGGTCATCTTACTCTGTCTGAGGCCAAATCTCCCTTGCCTGCCTTTTCCCCAGAATCTCTCCCTATCTGTGGGATGTAACACCTTCTAATCCTGCCTCAATTCATTGGCCAATTAGTTTTTTTACTGAAAGGTGAATATTTTTACATAGTGCACAAGAGAGATTATCTCTACAGACAATTAACAACTGCTGACATCGGAAGAATTATTCTTCCCCAGGGATGGATGCTCTAATTGGTACCAAGTGGTTGTCCATGAAAACATGCACATACATGCAACACTAAACAGACTCAGCAGGTTGCAGGTTACATTTAGAAATCTGAGAGTTTATATTATCCCTATCTAACAAAAGTAATTAAAGAAAGAGAGGCCATGGATTTGAGAGAGGCAGGGAGAGAGTGAGAGGGGAACGTGAGAGATTTTGGAGGGAGGACAGCGAGGGATATAATTAAATTTTAATTTTTAAAAATTACAAAAAACCAAAAAACAGTCCAGTCACTATCAACTTTACTCAGCCACACATTAGAAGTCCCCTATTCTCCCCCTTCTAACAAGGGCAGAAACTGGGTTGGAATATTTCCCATCAGTTATTTGCAGGTTACCATAATGGGAAGGAAATCAGCATCAGAGTCAAATACAATTAAGGTACAGCTCACAGTCACCACTTATACATTGGGGGCAAGTGGCTAAGCATTGTCACGCCTTTAAAATAATAATAGTGATTCTTCTCATGCTGTCTGAAAGATGGAAGTCCTGCAAGGTTCATAGCACAGTACTTGTAAACAATGCTGTGCAGATGTTAGTCACTTGATCTCAGTGTTTATCCTGTTGAATCATCTTCATCCCAAGAATCTTGAATTCTCTAAAGGAGTCTACACCCTCCATCGTCAATGTGCTCTAATGCTCTCCCCTTTAAACTCTTTTGCAGAACTGTTATGGGATTAAATAAATTAATATGTATGAATACTTGGAGCCTTGCCTGTCATATAATTAGTACCCAAGATGGCTCAGCTCTTAAACTTAACATTTACTACAATAATAATTAGCTTCCTAAGGATTTTTGAATGTGCCCCTCAGCCAGCCCTTAGAGTGTAAATCTTGTGATGGTGTGGTCTGCATAAGTTTTAGTTGTCTCCAACTACAAACCCACAGTGTTAGTGCTTGGCACACAGTTGCCTCTCATATGTCAAAGGATGGACAAACGAATGGCTATAAATGTTTGGCTAAATGAATAAGCACATATTTTTGCCCTACTGAGGGTATCTTAGAAACAAAACTATGAGACATGCTCCGAGAGTGTAGAGCCAACAGGAATGGGAGGTGAAATTACCTTAGAGAGGTAGCTTGTCCAGGGAGGTTAGGAAAGGAGCCATTTAAAACCTTGGATGTGGAATCTGAAGTTATGAGTCAGAGAGAAGTGGGCAGAGGAAAGAATCTTGGGAAATGGCTGCTAGCAGATAATAGCCTTCCAAAAATATGAGCTAACTAGATTTATCTGATCAAATGTGTCTGGGGATGCTTTCGTAAATAAAACATGAGAAATGAAAAACCTTTGAATTTCCTGTAGAAAGGGCTAATGAGTAACCTGGGGAAGGCATTTGGGTTTCCCCAGTGCGTTATACTCATGAATTCTGAGAAACTGCTGGGCCATATGGAGATAGGAGAGGGTTAAAGTCCCACAGCATTAGCAGGTAATGGACTGAGGTTTAAGGTCCTATCAATCTCCACAATTACAAAGGCAATTGCTTGAGCTAGGACTGAGGTGGGTGGAAAGAAGGTGGAAGATTCAGGAGTATTCTGTGTGTGAAGCAGATCGCAGGGAATGGCTTTATCCATATTGCATTTGGTTGTATTATAGTTACTCTCCAGTAATGGTGCTCTGTGTTTGAAATCTATAATTCTTCATCAATCTCCTCTGAGAGAGAATTTGCTGAAGCCCAGCAAAGCACTTTCAGGCTGTTTTAGATCCATCCAATAACTACAGTCTTTTTCCTGGTAAATGGGGAGAACATTTCCCAAAACCTTGTACACTCACTGAGGATATCAGATGAAAGCTAATAGCAAAATGGACTTAGGTAGAGAAACCATGCCCACAAAATCTCTAAGGGACTTTCTTCTGGAAATCCCTTCAGCATTTGGATTTATTTTTCTCTCATGGCTAATTCAGTGCTCTGAGACAATGCAGGCAGAAACAGTTTTCTCAGGAATTCTGCCAGGATAATTTACCTAAGCTTTTGTATCTTGGAAAATGTGCCAAGAGTCCAGGAGGTTACCCATAAGCTGTAAACCACTCAACAGGGGTCTGGATACCATGTGACACTCAAGGAAGGGCCTGCTTCTTTCTAAGCTTGGGAGTAGGTAAAAGTGACCCTACGAATTCTACTTGCAGTTGGTGTGTTTACTCCTCTGCCGAACTTCATCCAGGAGAACTCTGTCTCTTTTGCCTCTCATGAGGCTGAGGTTTGGTTAAACCAGAATCTAAAAATGGTTAAGTGCAGCCAACTAAATGTCAGGGACCTTTCCTCTTGACACTTGCCTGCAATTCCAATATACATTTCTTTTATTAATGTAATGTTCTTAATTTTTTGAGCATTTCATGCATACATGCAATGTATTTTGACCAACTTCACCCCTCCTCATCTTAACTTTTTTCATATCCACTCTGCTCCTCCTCAACCCTTCCAACTTCATGTCCTTTCTATTTTTTTTAAAATAACATACCAAGTCTAATTTGTATTTCCCATATATGCATCAATATTGAATCATCCACTGGAATATCATTGGCCTATTAAGAAGTATACTCTCCAAGAAAACTGACTTTCCCTCTCCCAGCAGCCTTTAACTGTCCCAGGTCCTCAGCTGGGAATGAGGCTCTCCTATTTTGTGATGGAATGTGGATTAGTTTATTCTCCTGCAGATAGCCACAGTTGGTATCAATTCAGGAGTGTAATAACCCATTATACTGAAGCCTCTTTCCCTCTGGTCCTCCCTGACTTCTGGCTCTTACAGGTTTTGTGTTCCCGTTTCCACAGTGGTCTTTCAAGTTTTGGGTTAGAATATGTGTAACACGGACCTGCCCAGACACTTATATTTGTGCTTTGACCAGTTGTTGTGTTTCTGTGTTAACGAGCATATACATGTCTAGTATGCGGCAGATCCATGAATTCACAGCCCTCCATTTAAAACAATTTACCACATTATTGGACTAGAAGGACAGGAAGCTCAGCTCTGCTGGTGTCTTTCCTTTGAAGTGAATTCTCCATAGAGCCTTTAGCAAGTCGCTGGGCTTGCTTTTTTTCTTCTTCTTCTTCTTAAAGAAATTAATTCAGAGTGTTTTGGGGACATGAGATTGAGGCTGAAATTTGTTTCCTTCTGGGATGGTCACTCATACAGCAGGTCTGTCTCATGTCAAAGTCCTTGCACGCTGGCACCTTACAGCAAAGACAGCTGATGCCTCTGAGCTTTCTAAAATGTATCACTTTATACCCCAGAAACTCTATGGGTGTAACACAACCATCTGAAACCACACAGCTAATCTTGTTGAGAGGTAAGAGGGCCAAGACTCCACCACCCTTGCCTCTGTCACTCATTGGGAAATGGTCTTTACTACTCAAAAATAGTCTAAAAGAGAAAATGGTACACTGTAATTATATCTGCATTTTTCATTAAATGTTATAATTTTGAATGATTTTGAGAAAAAAAAATCATTCTACTTTATCATTCGAGTTTTAGGATACATTAGTGTGGATTCAAGTTCTACTCAATTTTGGCTGCAAGGCTTTACACACATTACCAGGTTTTAAATGTCTGCCACTCCTTTGCTTAAAGGAGATATATTTTAATATTGTCTCATTTGTTGTTTGCTAGAACACAATGAAATACGATAAGCTATCCAGAGTAGTAAAGTGTTGCACAGAAGGGTAGGCACAGGGAGAAGCTTACAGATGCTCCACTGCACAGAAGTAAAGGGTGGTGACAGGGAAAAGTTTACAGATGCTCCATCACACAAAAGCCCAGGGTAGTGACTGGGAGAAGCTTACAGATACCCCACTAGTCTCAAACAAGCAGTAGAAATGAGGAAAATAGACATCTAAGACTCTTAAAATTACAAGAAGAAATGCCACAGGAAGAATCATCTAAAGGTGACTGTAATTACTAAGCTCTGGCAGTGGTTCTCTTCTGATAGGAAAGCAGTTTGGGGAAGCCTTTTGGCAATTTAGGTTGTCATAGTTTAGAGTAAGAGGTTGCTACTGACATCTAGTGGGTAGAACCCATGAAAGCTACTAAATGTCCTACCAAGAGACTTCACAGCACTGAATGATATGCGGAACATACTAATAGTGCTAGAATTGCATAACCTTGGACTGTTAGAAGCTCATCAGGTTCAGAAGCAAGTGTATCTTGTTTATTCCCATGCTGTACTCTCTGGGAGTATGCTCGGCACAGAGAGGGTTCCTCCAAAAACAACTTAATGAAGACCAAAGGAAAACAGATAATGCAATTAAGACAGTCCTGGTCGTCAGGGACCATCTTAGGGCCTGTAGGCACCTTCCTAATTTGCTTTTCAATCTTCTTTTTCTGACCTCTCAATATTTCTCCTTTCTTCTCTCTCCCAAGCACTATGAAGGAGGAAAATCACATCAACTGTGAGGCTGCCCAGGAGATGCAAACAATCTTGTAAGACAAGCACAATAGAGCCTCTTCCAGTTTCCCTTCAAAGCACTCCATTGAGCAGACTGAAATCACATGAGCAAATCAGTGGATTCCTTCTTATTCTTTCCCTAAGCATGAACAGATAAGACCAATAGCACGTATTCCCTGAAGATGTCTTACCAGGCTACCTAAACTTTGACTTTCAGAAGATACATTCTGGTATGTGAAACAAAAACTAGGCTTGGGTGAGGAATGGTAAACAAAGACACTTCATTATGGAAGTAAATATATTATATCTGTTTACCACTGCCTCTAGCTCACTCAGTACCCAGTGCATGGTAGGGATCCTTAAGTAGTTGTTAAATAAAAGGATAACCTGGTGACCAACATTCCAATCCTTTCCTTAAATTCTGTCAATTTCTTAAAAAAACCTATATCTTGCCATCTCTTCACAGGGCCATAATACATGACTATCTATTAACACTGGCCAACCTCATCCTCATCCTCAGTAAACTGTTTTGGGGGGTTCGAAATTAGCTTTCCAGAAACTAGTGGAGTGCATTGGAGGGACCCCTCAATGACTTCGCAAGCTGATTTGGGATAGAAGTTATGTTAGCATGACCACTGTAAAACATAATATGAGGTCCATTTCTCTGTGGAGTGGTGAAAGATTAGGGTACTTCCACTTCAGCACGTCGCTTTCTCTATTTTTTCAAAAATATATAAAGACACACATCCATGATCAAAAAAACCTCCTTTAAAGGATTGAGTTGCTCTTATGTTGATGTCATTCTCAAAACTAGAAATGATTCTTAGAGGAATACCTAACAAGACCCCTGCTCCATTTGCACACTAACCTGTAGTGAGGCTGGTGAAGTTTAAGACTTCTCCATGCCTCTTGTCTTTATACCAGCCACTTTCTTTATATGTAAGGGATTCTTTTGAAGCACTCAATGATTGATATATTTAAGGGCACACACCTATATCTAGAAGAAAAGCAGAAGTAAACATGTTGGATAGTTTAGGATTCAATGCTGTTTATTTGGGACTTAGTGATCTCTCTTAAGAAGGCAGACTGAAAATGATTCCCTTTATAAAACTGCTTCCAAGTTTAGTTTTTAAGGGATGGCATACATTTGATGTGCCCTGGGGCTGAGCCCAACACATTTTCTTCAAGCAAAAGTCTCTGTTTGGTGGCTCTGGCTACATTTAGAACCCTCATAAATACTCATCAAAAAAGCAATGCAATCCACATTTCTTTACTGGTGTTGGCTCTAATAGCACACTTGCTGATTAAACCACAAGATTATACCTTATTCAAGAATAGGAGGAAAGAGACTGCAGAATTGTGTTGTTGTTTCCTCCAAAGAGACTGTCAGCTTAGGAACATTTCACTGTGCGGTGCACTCTGAGCTTTTAACTGCCTAACTGTCTCCGTAAGTGGTAGCTCAAAACTGCTACTCATTAGTCAGCAGATCATATCAGAAAAACCCTCAATATTGTGATCACTTCAGAGTTTGACTCTGGATGCCGCCAATGTGTTTGTGTGTTCCTTTGCTTTCTTACATCCTTTTGAGTTTTGGTAAAATGTAGTAAAGCTATCTTGAACTAGACTTTAATCTAGCCACATTCCTATGGTTCAGAATCCTGTCAAGTAGAATGGAAGACAACACAGTGTTTCCCAGAGTTCACATGAGTGCTGTGCCCTGCCACCACGCTGCTGCTTGAGACACAATTTGAAACATCTTGGTTCTGTGTTAGTCAAAAATTTCCCCTGGAAGACTTGTCTGAATTTTATTGGCTCAGATGGATTTCAAATATGGAGTCAGTGCCTGGGTGCAAAGGACTCAGGGCTTCAACCCTGTCACACTGCTCAACTTCCATATCAGCAGATGTGTGCATTTTTCAATTACCTGACACACAGAAGCAATATTCTAACTGAAGCTCTTTCCAGTTAGCCAGAAAAAAACAAAAAGAAAATCACAGGGGCGACTGAAAGGAAAGTGAGAATTCTATAAAGTTCTCCCAAGTGAATCAATTCAATTGGAATTGCCTTTTGTACTTTGCATCCATGACAAGCTGGGTGCTTTGAGACACCGATATTTCTAAATTTTCTTGGCATCTTTATTTGGATTCTTTGTTTGAAGATTGAAAGTCAGGGGACAGATTTGTCTTGCTCAATTACAAGGATACCTTAATTTAGCCACATCTGCATATTGTCTCTCCCCAGGCTGGCTTCCTTTCGTTACATCCACATCTTGGTAGCTGCACAAATTGAGTGGTTTTTAGGCACATAATTAGCCTGGAGTTACAAAAGCACAGTGTGAGGAAAAGGAGGTTATCTATTGTCAGAAGAAGAAAAAAAACTACCAGTGGAAACATGCTGTGTTATTGTTAAGTGCCTGAAAATCACCATGGCCTATGAGCTGCCATAGGTTGTGCTGACAAGGTGAACCCATGACTGGAGGATGGACACACCAGTCACTTCATCTCATGTGCATCATTTTGTTATCCAGTTGCGCACTTTCTCTGTCTCCATTTTCCTATCTGCAAAGTTAGGAAGTGAGATTAGCCCCTTCCGAGTGGCTATGAAGACTAGGAGAGATAAGCCAAAGTGTGTATTTACAAGCTGGAAACAATCAAGGCCTTTTTCATTTTGCTAAGACAAAGGGAAGATTTCATTATGGAAAATATTCAAAACCACTTCATTATTTTTGTCCACAGCATTGGGATTTTCATTCCTTTAAATAGATTATGACCAACTTTCCTGGACATGGTATTCAGGACTTGTCAGGAGGGATACAATTAAAGACCATGCAGGCTTATCCCAACTCAAACTAATGGTCGACGATCCTAACTTATTGAAGTTACTGAGGTCCAATTGTCCTCCCTATAGTTTCATGTATGGAACCCTGAGTCTTTCATAATAAGCAGGCAAAGAAGAAAACAGACACTTGTGGGTCACCATTCCCTCAAACTCTGCTAATTTATCTTGTGGAGTAACTTAATATGGTGACAACCCCATTTACAGCTCATGACTTTACATGCAACTTGTTACCACTGGCTCTGAAGGAATATTATTCAAAGATGGATGTAACAGGAAGAAGGGAGTCAGCTGTGTGTGCTGGAGAGAGGACAGGACCTACCTACTCCTAATGCTTTCACTCAGTTGAAGAATTAAAGCTATGCTTGATTTTTTCCACAACCTACCTATTTAGGCATACTTAGTTCCTGTAGGATATATGACCCCCGAAGTTGTTTTGGGAACACATTCACTGGGATCAGACAATACAAAGAGTTAGGTGAGTTTGGGGGAATTTATTTTTGAAGCTACAGTAATCAAAATTCAGACTGATCATCAAAATGAGCAGCTCTGTGTTAGCATGCAAGTAACAGGTGCATTGCAGGGTGCCCTGAAGGCAGCACCCAGGAGGGTCACTTCATTCCTGGGTAGGCATCACTCTGTCCTTAGAGTTAATCTGAAACCATGTCACAGTCCCCAAAAATTATTATTCATGAAGAATGTGTGCCTCAGAGTTCTAATTGGAATTCCCAACTTTACTTTCAAAATCTCTAAAAATTGCCAGGTTTTCACTTCTGATTAATGGGTGCCCTAACTTTTGTTACAAATGTATTCTCTAGTTCACTTACTGTGAAAAAAAAAAAAGCTATGTTGATTTGCTGTGTGACAAAAGAAAAGAAAAGAAAGCAAAAAGAGTAAAGCATGTTTGTTTCCGTTAGCACAATTAGTTAATCGTCTTACCATCTGTATCTACTATAATTATATTAATAGACTTTCTCCCAGACTTCTGAATTAATAATTAAGGATTCAGACCATCCTCGGCCTTCAGCTAACCAGGTGCTGCATTTAGAAATCATGAATTTGAACAGATGTGAGCAGACACCCATTCTGCATCAGTGTGAATTAAACAACAGCAACTTTTCTCATGATTAGCTTAAGCCATGGCCACACTAGAGACAGGGTTAGGCACCTGGCATATAGTGGAACAAACACCCAGTACAAGACAGCCAGAAAGGAAACAATGGCCACGTGAAGCCCAGCATTTCATACAATGCAAGAGATTTACTTTAACAATATGAATACTTTTTGGTGTAGAAATTCAGTTCTTTTAATGAATGGCTCAGAATTGGAGAGGCATCTCATTCCTTCACTATACTTTGGTATAAGACCTTATGAGATTAACATCGTATTTGGAAGCTATTTAAAGAGCTGAAGATATTCTCACTGTCATATTGATGAAGAAACTTTCATTAAAATTATAAGCAAGTTGTAGCACAATGAATATACCCAGAACATTTAACGCTCTAAAAAGAAGGCTGAGATGGAATGGCATTACATTTTTATGAAGCTTAATATAACTTTGCTTAAATAGTTTCCTTACTGTGTTAAGAAGAAACCAAAAACCCAGTATATACTTTAGTAGCTAATGTGAGATTTATACTACATAACCCAGACTCTTTGGTTTAAACATGAATAAAAGAAAGCAAAGTTAAAGGGGAAAAAAAGATCATCACTAAATATTTTTTTAAAAATCACATTGGTAAAGAAAAGTATATAGCCAAATGTACTTATACATGTATATACACAGAGAGAGAGAGACAGAGAGAGAGAGAGAGAGAGAGAGAGAGAGAGAGAGAGAGAGAGAGAGAGAGAGAAGCCAATCAATAGAGATGAACTTACCGGAGCAAATATCACCATACACATTTACAAAAGAATTGATAATCCAACTTCCCTCTCCTGAAAAAATATAGAGGTTGTCTCATACTAAAAATGAAGCTTCTCTGTCCACAGCACCAGCTGTTGTCCCTCTCTTTATGAAGCAAAGGAAGAGGACAAGAAATCAATGCAGAGAGAAAGTCAGATGCTATACCAATCAGATAGCAGCTTCTGCCTTCTTGCAGAGAGCTAGGAAAACAGTCATATTAGTAGACACTGACAGCCCACAGCTGACTACAGGAACCTGATACTCCCTTGATGCGAAGCTGGCTGCTTTGTGGGGAGGAGGTTACCTCCCTTGTGCACTCCCACACTTGGCTCTCTGCTCACAACTGCAAGTGCAGGCTGCTTTGCACAAGCATGCTGCATCATGAGCAGAGGCACCAGCTCCCCTCTTACTCAGAGAGCCCCCTCCTCTCACCACAGCACTTAAAATCAAACTGGGAGCTGAACACAAGCCAGGAACTTGCATGTTTAGAGTACAGGGAAACAGTGGTTTCATTAAATCCTCAGCAAGAGATTTGCATAGATGAGGCAAACGTATGTTTGTTTTTAAAAATTGCCCTTGTTTTTACAGAAATACATGGGTGTTATGCATGATACTCATTTGGGAAATTCATGCACTGTCCATAAATAATCATTAAGGTGATGGCACTGGAAGATGGCTTTTCAGGCTCTGGGGACTGTGGAAGGGACAAATTACAACTTGGTGCTCATTCATCATGACCATGTTAATGAAGACCTGTGAAAAATCACAAAATTAAAAAGCTGGCAGAGGCTTAAGCAAGACCCAAATTTCGTTCTTTCTTTTACAGAAAGAAGTGGTGCTCACTTCTTCAAGGGGCATCAATCTGGATATCCAGAGGATATGTGTTCTGGGAGGGTGGGCCAACCTTCATGGAGAGACTGTTGCAAGCTGCAGGCCCTCCTCTTGGAGGATTTTGTATAACCCTCTGAAGAATAGTGTTCCCTGAAGATCTGTCCTGAATTACAGAGGGCAATCCTGCAAGCCTTAACTCTCTCTGTCCTAGGTGAGCACTCTACTCAGCAGAGGAAGAAGTCTAGTGTCCCAGTGTTGTCTATTGCTCAGCTGCTAGTGTCCCAACAGCAATGCCAACAGGCTGCCACATGTTTAATCCATGGTTAGTAATCCAGAATCTGCCCTGGGTCTTGTTTGTCCCTCTTTCTGTTTCTGTCTGTGTCTCTTTCCTCTTCTCATAAAGACATGTGGACACAACATAGTGACAATGTCATCGGTTATTTCCCAGCTTTACCTTTGCTCCTGTGAAGAAGGGGAGGGGTGGGACCAAAGAACACTGCCAAATGGCCAAATGTGAATAAGAGCGAAGCAACTTGGAATCTTCTGCTGCTTCTCCTCTCACTGGGAGATTGTGAGAACCGGCAGCCCTTTCAGCTCTCTGAGCCTGTGTTTTCCCTCTGTAAAATGAGGCCACTAACATTTCACAGTCCTTGGTCGGGAGTGTAAAGAAGGAATAAAAGATAGACAAGACAGAGCTTTCAAATCCAAATGTGTGCACAGGAACTACATCTTGCTGTCTCTTCCTCACTTGGTCTTGCTCCATTGTACGCTGCTCAGCAGTACTGAGGAGTACTGCTCCGAGTACAGAACCTAGGGCCTCAGGCATCTGTGGAAAGCGTGCTAGCACTAAGTTCAGCTCCAGGGTGAGATCTTGTTCTCAATGCTTAAGCAAGTCTTCAGGGTGCTTAAAATCTTCAAATTTCTTGAACTCTATGGTCCTTGGAAATTCTCATAAGATCCCATCACTCAGTGGGTGAGCACACACACACACATACACACATAATCATGGTTACTACCATGTGCTTATTGAAAAGCTACCACGTCACCATGAGTGATTTAAGTGGTGAAGCCAGTAAAAAGCCTGCCCATCACTAAGCACTTACAAGTGCTTATGAAATTAGTATTTTCAGAATTATTGAATGCAGAATTGGTGGAAGGATTGATACCTCATGCCAAAGGCCACTATTCTGCCATGTGACAAGGAACAGAATTAAGAGGTCAGTTTGCCAGCAGTGCAGTCTTTGGGGATACCCAGACTTCACAGTTTCCTATCTCTAAGGGACAGCCAGTGAGAACTCCTAATCAGCTTTGTATATGAAGAGACTTAGTTCAAGTTTTAAAGAGCATGTTCTACGTAATAATCATGGGCATCATTGGCTGTTCTAGGTGGTCTTCTAAGTGGTATTTTCATATAGCACTTTATTTGGGCCTCAGAGAACTAAAACATCATCATTGTTATCCCAATTGACAGATGAATAAGCCAAGACCCAACGAATTATGTGGCTTGCCTACAAGCACATGGTCAATAGTTAGTAAAGCTGAGATATAAGACTAGGTCAATATACTTTTCCAGCTGTCAAACAATCTACTACATTGCTCCCAAGGTGGTGCTTATAGCATTATCTATTCAGCAGACAGGGATAACCAATCCATAATCACTAATATATTATAGAGACAAGGACCCTATGAGATTTGGGAGCATGATTTAAAGGGAAGGGCAAGGTTCCATCTTGCTATTTTAAAGCGATATGCTGTATGATCCTGAGTACATCCCTGATTTGTTTGTGTTTCAGATTTCTTCGTATTTAGATTTTAAAATTTCTCTAAAAAGACTTTCTTAGTCAGTTTAGATTAGATAAGACTCCAAAGCCAATAGGTAAAGGGTGCTCTTCTCACTAGGTTAGCTTCCCCTAAATGAGTGCTCAGTGGCCAGCTCACTGTTGCTCCAGACCAAGCATGCGCACGTCCGTCCCAAGTATCTTCTGCCCATCGCCAGCATCCCCTTTTGCAAGGGATTCTCAGTGGGTCTTGTTAATTCCCCAGTAGTCTGTAAATTCAGAAGTTACCCATAGTAAGTCCTGTGGGGTGTAAATCAGACCATGCACTTGACTGGGAATGATACTTCAATTATAGTCCAGTAGACTTAAGAGAAATGCAAGCTCTTCACTGTGCCCTCAAAGCCTTGAGGATCTGGCTCCATCTACTGTTTTATTTCTCTTTCCTCTCTCTTCCCCAAACAGGCAACTCTCCTGCCTAAAGCCCTGGCTCCTGAGAAAGTGTCCTGCTCTCAGTGCCCTTGTTAGTCCTTAGCTCTTCCTTTCTCCTGGGGTCCCCATTGACTGCTAATTAGAAAGGAATCTTTGGTGTCTCTGTACAGCTCTGCTCTCTGCATTAATACCTCTGCATTCACACAACAATACCTTTTGTTGTGTGGTGAGCTCTGGCTTCTCTCTTTCCTCCCTCCCTCTGTTCCTCCTGCTTACTTCTCTGGAATTTAATTATCTCTTTGCTCAAAGAAACAGCATCCACAGAAGCAGGAAACCACACATCTCTTGTGTGTGTGAGTGTCTATATGTGTAGTATTCATGAATGTAGGGGTGGCGACAATAGAAACTTCACTATCATTCTTCAGAAGCTATCTTCTTTATTGCTTTGATCCAAGGGTTCTTAATGACCTGCAGTTTGCCCACTAGGCTAGGGTGTGTGGTAACTAATCCCCAGAGACTCTGGGGCTTCCCAGCTGTCTTTGCCTTCCCAGCAATGGATTTGCAGGTGTGTGCCTCCAGGCCCAACATTTTCACTTGTGTTCTAGAGTGTGGCTGTAGATCATGTTTGTAAGGCAAGCGTGTTACCAACTGAGCCACCTCCCCAGCTAAGGAAGCCCCAAGAGGACATTTCTGCAGTTTCAGAAAGTTGTAGATATTCAGCAGGTATTTGGTGAGTAAGTAAGCGGCTGACCCAAACAACGATTCAACATGAGAACAGGCAAGGCTGGATAACTGTAAATAAAACTAACTCATTAAAATGACTTAGCCTTGAAGCAGAAGACAAGGGAGCAAAGTAATTGCTTCATTAACATTAGCACAGTGGTCCTGAACCTTCCTAACGCTGCCAGCCGACCCTTTAATACTGCTCCTCGTGTTGTGGTGACTCCCAACCATAAAAATATTTTGTTACTACTTCAAAACTGTAATTGTGCTACTGTTATTAACTGTAGTGTTTGTATTTAATATGTGACCCCCATGAAAGGGTTGTTTGACCCGCAAAGGGTTCCTGATCCATAGGTTGGGAACCAATGCTCTAGCCCCACAGAGATGCCTGGCTCCTTTGGAGTTCTTGTCCCTAAATGGAGCTTGGGAGATAATAATCCTGTCACCTAGCCACTCAGATTGTCTCTGTCTTCCAATTGACCAGACAGATCAGTCAGCTGCTACTCTCTAACATGGAATCAAAACTGATAGAATAAAACAATGTATCCCTATTTGAAGGCTTTTTATTTTGAAAAATGATATTAACACAATTTCTACTGCCTTGAAATAACATTTGTCCATTATCAGATGATTAAAAATAGCCAACAGTGTTTTCTAAGTTAAGTATTTATAGAGGGTAAGCAGATTAAAATATTCTGTGAGTCTCTGAAATCTTCATTAGCAATGCTAATTTCAGATATGGTCAGATCTTCACTTCTGATCTTCCAATTGAGCATGGCCTTCAGACAACTTCAAAAGATAATTTTTTTTCTCTACGAATAGAAAAGCTTGGCTCTGCTTTGGTGGACTTGCTTCCTTACCTTTAGAGTTTCTTTGTTTCAACATCTGGCCTCTCAAAAGGGGTCCTCTTCCACGGTTGTCTGCTTCAGGGTCAGGCAGTGGGAGGCCTTGCCTTCTAGCTTTCTAAGCGTGTAGCAGAGAGGAAAATGCCAGAGCCAGAAGGATCTCTATGTAGCAGTGGGGAAGGGAAGCAATCAAAGATAAGACTATCTAGGCCACACTAGCAAATGACCAGGACATTAGCTAAGGCTCTACAGACAACTTTGATTGTTTTAAGCTGCAGCTTGAGAGCACTTACAGTCAATCCATTTATGCACCAACATTGAGATCTTTAATGATGCCTTCCTTAGAGCTCCTGACATGGATAAAATGTAGTTTATTCCAATATGAGTAAGTACATAGAGTTAGGACAGAACTTAAGCAAGATATCCCCACCCGCACCCTGTGTGTGAGTGTGTGAGTGTGTGTGTGTGTGTGTGTGTGTGTGTGTGTGTGTGTGT
>NW_022196892.1:5915616-5926386 GCF_008632895.1 Mastomys coucha | reverse complement strand
TGTGTGTGTGTGTGTGTGTGTGTGTGTGTGTGTGTATGTGTGTGTGTTGAGACTAGGTTTCATAATATAGGCCTGGCTATCTCCAATTCAAGTCAATACCCCTGCCTGACCCTCATGAATGCAAGGATTACTGTCATGAGCCACCACACTTGGCTTTTTATGTTGCTTGTAGGAGAAATAATGTTTTCTTCATTGTCTTTTTCTTTTTCAAATACTCAGTGAAATAAATAAAATTGATACACCTTCAGTGTTTGCTAGATCGTTGGGTATTCTCGGGAGAGCTCAAGGCTGAATTTGAAAGAAATGCCAGAAGGAGGCTACATGTTGACTGAATAGTGACTCTAGAAACTACTTCCAGGGTCTGATTTGGTTGCTTCCAAACAGTTTTACAGCTTGAATGAAGAACTACAGAGAACCATTAATATAATGGGAAAAGAAATAGCTTTAATTTTGCATTTTGCTGCTGTAGGTTTCTCGATAGCAATGATATGAGTCTGCTACTAATTCTTGGGTATTAGCTTAGCACTGGTCTCACTGTATTTTATTTGACTACCATTGAGTCATATGCGTTAGAAGTTTTAGGTACAATTCAGTAAATTGGCTAAGTCTACACAGATGTTACTACACTGAGGATTTGAACCTGAGCCAACTAACTCCAAAGCCCAAATGTTCTAAATATTTGGAAAGAGAGACTCCAAGGAGTGAGTATTTGGGCATCACCATTTTTATTATGGTTTTCCCAGTTTGTACTTACTGGAAATCAAAAGTCATGATGCTTTTTTTGTCACATACTTCTGAGGGATTACATCTGTTGTACTGGTATCTAAAAGTGGCCCAATGATATTACCACAGGTCTGTAGACTCAATCATTCTGCCCTGGTTCATAGTGTACCACGACACCCTTCCCACATATGGCAAGTACCAAGCAAGACCTTGCCAACGTACTGAAGAAGAAAGAGTAAAGTTATATTTCCTTGTTTTCTTCATATCATATATATTTATACATATATACATACATGCATATAGGAAGCATTCCATCAGAAATGGAGGGCTTAGGAGTTTGGCTGCTTCTGACACAGATTTCTCAGTCCCAATGGAAAGAGAAGATGAATAGTTGTTTCTATGATTGAGGATTAAGACTTTATATGAGAAAAAAATCCCTGAGGTCTAGTTTTTACAAGGATTGTGTTAGTACTATAATAAGAGTGGAAGAAAAAAAAGCATGAAAGCCATTTTCAATAATTTTACTGAGTATACTGAGGAATGGATAATAAATTAGATCAAGAGCCATGTTCACTGATATCCTTGTGTAGGGATGATGTCATAAGCAAGTAGTTATACTAACTGTGCTCTTTATAAAATAGCATATATTCTATATATAAATTTATGCATTTATTGTATGTTGGTGCTTTAAAGCATTTGTTACTCCATGATGGTTCAGTGTAGGTAACAGATGCATTACCTAACATAGCATTTTAGTGTGGAAATTCTTAATAGGCACTGTATATTTTTCAAGAATTCAACATATTGTCATTAATTGTAATCATCAAGTTGTCCGACGAGTCTCTGGTTTCCCTCTACTCTCCTCACTTGTGATCACCATGCTCTCAAATTCTATGACATCATAATTTTAGATTTCCTATGTGTGTGAGGTTATGCAATATTTGTCTCATGATACCTGTTTACTTCATTTAACCTAATGTCTTTCAGGTCCCTCCATGTCTCTAAGAGTTTCCAAGCTTCATATTCTTCACCTATGAACTGGGCCTGGTAACTCTGTTACCTGAATAAATGCAGAGAAGGCTTAAGATAATTATAATAGTATGAGTGAAATGAACTCCCTTTTCTGCTAACACTCCAGGCTAGAGAGATCTGAGAATCAAACATTTCCAAAATGGCTTTCTGCTTTTCCTTTCCTTCCAACAAATTAGGTTACAGTCCTTCTGTTAAGCAGCGATGACTCCCAAACCCAGACTGCATTCTAACTTCTAATAAACGTGAACAAAGCTAGAGAAGATGAAAGTCTTTCCTCCTCATCTAGTTACAAACTGCTGGATTTTTGAAATCTGAGTGCTTTTATGGAGCAGGGGTTCAGTTATGGGCAGCTTGAATCTGACTCTGTCTGAAAGCGGCTCCCACTTTGCTCCTTCCCACTGCTCCAGTCTTGGGAATGCACCTCATTATGATGTTGTGTGGGGAGTTGGCCATAGGAGATCTGGAGAAAAGTTTTAACTTGAGTGTTTATTCTAATGTGGGCAATTCTAATGTGTCTTTATTTTCCTGAGTACTTCTTATAGCAGAGGTGTATTATTATGGTATGGAGTAGTAATCCATTTGGCCAAAAAGAATTTTCACAATTTCATTCTTCAAAACCTCCCTCCTATATAGAAGATGCTTCCAGTATTTCTGCTTCACATGTTTCTAAGCAGGAGATATTCTACAGCCCTGGCACTACGATAGATGTAACTCCATGACACATCAGCTCACCTGAGAGCATTGTAAGAAGTAGAGTTTGCAACCTGACAGTTTTTTTTTCCATAAGCATAACATGAAATTTATTGTCTTCCAGTAGTTGACTATTTATCACGCAGGACCCTATAGTACTGTTCAAAATGCCATTCACCTTTGGACAGAGAAAAAAACCTGCTCTCTTCTGGGTATACATTTTTAAAATAGAAATGGTTTTACCCCTGTTTTCCTTAAAATGTTAGCTCCTTAAGAGACTATTCCCAAGACTTCAAGTGATGCAAATGAAAGGAGTCCGTGTGAAGAACAGGACATTCAGACATTTCCAGAATGTCATTTATCTCAACTCCAAGAACAACATTTTCCCTTTTTATTCCTTTAAAAGTGCAGAAGTGAAAATTCCCTATGAAGAATTGTAATGCCACTTGTTCTGACATTAGCTATAGAACAAGGACTGTCAGTCTGAGACCCTGCTCAGAAAGAAGAAACAGAAACAGCGTGCTCTTTCTGTTATGACCCTCACAATTCTCCATGAGTCGAATCTTGGGTCAGCATCACATGCTTCCAAATCTACACCTTCTGAATCAGAAACTAGAATGATGGGGGATGAGAAATCTGAGATCTACCAGCTCCCAATCCCCTCTCCCCATGCGATGTTTGATAGGGAATTTTGCACAGAGTTTCAGGCCAATGATGTCATCAAGTTATGTATCATCAACAAAGCCACTGTAGGCAAGTTCCATGGCTGAAAAACATTCCTTATTTCTCATATAAGGAGAAAAGTTGGCTGCTGGGAAGGGTGATCCTGGAGAATGGCCATTAACCTACTCAGCCCTCTGGCTTGATGGAGGCCTTCGTTTCAGGGAGCCTGCCCTTGCATTCTCCTGCCCTCATGCTTTCATACATGAGACAGAAGTAATACAAGTGGCAGAAGTCTTCTTTCCTGTGCCTTCAGCTCTTCTATGTCAGTTACCCATGGTCAACTCTGCCATATGCTACTAAACCCAGGACTCCAGAAATCACTGGTAATGTTAAGTATTGTGCTTTCAGGTTGATGTGCTAGAATCCTGCACTGAGCAATCCTCCCTTTGAGGATCTTGTCTCTGCCCAGTGTGTCTGTGCTATGCATGTCACCACTGCTAAGTCACCCAGCAGCTACCTAATGTGCCGTGCTGACTCACATGCAGTCTCACTGCACTTGCATTCAAATGACCCCAGCTGCCCGTGTTAGTGACTGCTCCAAAGGACAAGCCATGGTGCAAAAGACATATCAGGGCATGCCGCATAAAAAGCCAGGTTAGCTTTGAAAGCTTGTGGCAGCAACCATGGTATACACAGGTCTTTCAATCCATAGATTCCAGCAGTCATTGATTATCTTTGAACATATCGCTCTAATAATTATGGCTACTATATACTTAAATACAATGTCAAAGTACCTCAAATGAGATAACTCATGTAATCCTCCCTAGGATGTAAATTAGTAAATATTAAGCTCCAAGGCAGGGCTGGAGAGATGGCTTAATAGTAGGAGAACTGGCTGGTGGCTCTTCCAGGGGACCTGGGTTTAATTTCCAGCACCAGAATAATTTCTGGCTCCAGTTCTGGGGGACAAAATGCCTCCAGCATTTCTGGTCCCAGCAGGTACTGATCATACAGATGGTACATGAACATACACAGGCAAAATACCCACAGACATAAATAAACTCTTTTTTGAATTTTATAAAAGCTCTGGGACCAATATAAGTCCTCCTTGAGCCAGGTTGTAGTCAGCTGTCTTTCCTAGACTTTGCATGTCAGCTTACCAAACCTGCTGTCTTGGGTACTACCATAGACCTAAGCAAAGCTGCCTGAGGCTGCCCTGCCCATTAACTTCCTCCAGAAAGAGAGAAACATGAGCAGTTAGTTTAGAATGTGATTCTGTGAAAGAGAATGGGGACTTGAGGCAGAAGCTAAGAAGGATGCTTATTAAGGATGACTAATCTCCCTGCCTGCTCTCAGAGACAGTGAGAAGAGGGTCTATGCAGAAAGGGCAGAAAGCTTGAACATTCATCCTCCCCTCCCCCTGCTTTTCCTGCTCTGGGTGTAATGTTCTGTGTGCTCTTTATAGAGACTCTTCTGTGCAGAAGGAGGCTCAGGCTGGAGCAGTGACTGCTGCCATGCCAGGGCCTGGTGCTGGAGGTAGGGGCTTCAGTGTCTCCTGATGTCATTGGGGGGGGGGGTGAGGGTGGTGCCAGCTCACCAGCTGAGAAAGAAAAGAGAGGAAGGAAACCATGACCTTCCTTTTGTATTTTATGAGAGTGCCAAGGATGAAGATGTTGATTCTGGCTCCACCTGAGAGCTCCTTTTGTCTTTGTTGGTTTTGATCTTAATGGGTTTGCTGTCTTATGCCACTGAGCAGGCTTTGCCTTGCAGCTATTATCCTCAGCCCTCTGACCTCTGCTTTCTCTGTTCTTCTAAGACAGGGTTTTTCTTCCTTTTCTCACCCTGCACAAACTCTGTTTCTTCCCCATCCCTGTCTTTTTTCTCTTTCTTTCTTCCTTCCTTTCTTTCTTTCTTTCTTTCTTTCTTTCTTTCTTTCTTTCTTTCTTTCTTTCTTTCTCTTTCTTTCCTTCCTTCCTTCCTTCCTTCCTTCTTCCTTCCTTCCTTCCTTTCCCCCTCCCTCTCTCTCCCTCCCTCCCTTCCTCCCTCCCTCCCTTCCTCCCTCTCTCTCCCTCCCTCCCTTCCTCCCTCTCTCCCTCCCTCCCTCCATCCATCTCTCTCTCTCTCTCTCTCTCTCTCTCTCTCTCTCTCTCTCTCTCTCTCTCTCTCTTTCTTTTTGTCACCAGGTAAACAGCCCCTGCATCCTTTTCAGGGGTTGCCCCTCCTCCTTTAGGTAGTTCCAATTTCACTCTGTGTTTTTGTCAGCTGTTGTCACACTTGCCACAATTGGGAGTCCTCAGTGGTGTCTTTTGCCTGCATGGACAGACTTTCTCTGTATAAAGAGATTTCAAGCTTCTTATTAGTTCAACCTGATTAAACCTTTCACCCTGAGCACGGGGGGGGGGGGGGCAGAAACAGCTGTTCCTTTTGCACATTTTCAAATCCTTTTAGTTCATGCAGTGGTATGGATTTCAGTCTCATATCATGGCCAAAGTCACATCGCTGTCTGATGGAAGCAGTGGCTCAGCCAGCTGTGTGAGCATCATGTCACAGGCGGCTTAGGTTCATCAGGTTAGTGCACCAACACTGTCAAAAAGATGAAGAAGTTGAAAGTGTTGTTCTACAGGGCAGGAAGCAAAAGCTGCCCAAATTACTCTCCATTTAAAGTAAATCCCCACTGAAAGAGTTGCTGAAAAGCCACTTTCCCTGTTAGAGTGCAAGACTTTGGGTTGCAAACTCATAAGTATCCTCCATAACCCAGCCCAACTGAGTGGGAGAGATAGCTCAGTTCGTAAAATGCTTGCTGGACAAGCTTATAGACCTGAGTTTGATCTCCAGAATCCATCTTTTAAATGTTCTAAAACTACAGAATGTTGTGTGCCCTGGGCAGTCAGCTTAGCCTACTTGGTGAGTTCCTGGCCAAGGAAATACACACTCTGGAAAACTAAAGCCAAAACCAAAAGATGCATGACGCCTGATAGTCAACACCCAATGTTGTCCTCTAACTTCTAACATATACATGTACATGTATGTGTAAGTGCCACACATACATGCACACACACACATACACACATACATACACATACATCCATGCATACACACACACACACACACACACACACACACACACACACACCCTAGCTCACTAGCCCACTGAAGGGAAGGGGAAAGAGATTTGTGAACTGCTTATGTGTATAACATTTTTTTTAATTTTTATTTATAAATGTTATTTTATTTAACATTTTCCTAGCACACAGCAAGACAAAAAATAATTCTATTATCCAGGAAAATAATGAGAGGTTAAGCAAAAGCCTGGCTCATACATGGTTGAATTAAATCTTGAATTTGGGTCTCTTGAACAGCAAAATGCATCTATGTTCCAAAAGCTTATGTGGACCTCCATTTGCATGTATGGGATATGTACATGCTTGAGCACATATAGATCTTTCTGAGGTATTCTGCTAAATCCTCCCAGAAACCTAGTTAGGTACTATCAACCATCTTCTACAAAAAACAGCAGAGAGCTGGCAAGTTGGATAAGAGAATACCTGTTGTTCTTCCCAGGACCTACATGGTTGCTCACAACCATTTATAATTCCAAGCTTAGGAGATCCAATGCTCTCTTTTGGCTTCTGTAGGCACCAAGTATACACATGGTTCATGAACCTACATGCAGGCAAAGCACCCATCAAATTAAATTAAATTAAAATTTTAAATCTAGAAGGATAGCCGGTCTCCTTCTGCCTTGTTTTCTGTGGTGGCAAAGTGGATGATCTTCACCCCAATTACAATATTCATCTCAATATTTAATAATTATATACTTATCTATCCTCCAAATATGAATGTTGTGTGCTAAAGACTTGATTTCTTCTTATGTGTGTGTATGTGTTTGTGTGCATGCATGTGTGTCTCTGTGTGTATGCATGTGTGTGCATGTACGTCTCTGTGTATATGCATGTGTGTGCATGTATGTCTCTGTGTGTATGCATGTGTGTGTACATGCTTGTGTGCATGTGTGTGTGTGTATACATGTGCATATGTGCATGAATAGCCTCAGGGTGAGAGTGAGTGAATGAAAACCTGGAACAAATAAATTGACTGTATGCCTTAAAACAAAATAAAAAGGTAATCCAATGCTTTAAAAAGGCCCATGAAAAGACCTTTTAATGATACAAGTTTATAGATTTCAGTAGCTCACTGAGTCCTCTCCTGTCTGTATCACCTTCACACTGAGCTGTGTGTCAAGGGTTTGGCTTCTTAAAAACCTGGCTTTTGTCTGTCTCCAGATATAGACAAGATCCAGGACACAATCAGCCAGAGGACACATCAGCAAACCTTTCAGGTTTATTAATGGTTATGCTCTTGACTCGGATTAGAGAACCTTGGTCTTTACTCAGAATGTGATTATTCCTACTTTACAAATAACAGTAATAAGGTTGGTTTCTCTACGTAGATTGAAAGGTAAAAGAAACCAAGTAAAATGGCACAGATTGCCAGAGGCAGGCACACACAACACTCTCTGGGAACAGGTTGGGGAACAAGAAGAATAAGAGGGGGCATGGAGGAGAGTGGAAAGTGCACACAGCAGTCTTACCGTATTTTATGTGAGGGAAGGAAGCCCTGGCGCATAGGCTCTGAGGATGGTGCTGCATTGCAGCAAAGAATATAGAGCCATAAACAACAACCACAAAAACTCTTCAAATGTTTTCTCTCAACTATTTTAAAACAGGCTATGAGAAACTTATCAAGAATAATTTCTGTTCAAAACCATTACAGCTCTTAAAGAAAAGCACAAAACTAAAGTTTTAGTGTTTAAATGGGCAGAATTTGTGCTATCAGAAACCACGGTTATTAAGAAAGAACTGTTCCCTAAAACTTGCTGAGATTGCTGGAGTTTTATAGCCATAGAAGGTGCCAGCCTTGGTAATGTGCAGCATACACAGCAGGGCTCAGAATAACCAAGGGATCACCTAGCTACACTACACTTGTGTTCCAAGGTTGTTATGTCTCACATTATAGACTTACTTAACTTTGGTAGGTGAACTCCCACCCCAATGCACACACCACAGGTAAGAAAGTCTGTTGTGCCTAAAAAGGAAGCTATCAAAGAGAACTAAAACAAAATCATGATAGGGATGCTGAGATGTAGCTCTTCACAATTCTACGTCTTCTGGTAGAGGTGCAGGTTGCAAAGTTAATTTTCTTACGGGGCCAGCCACTGGGACTTTGACCACTCCCCAGTGAGTATATGGGCAACACAAACAGGACTTGGTTTTTGGTTTTGTTTCTGTTGTTGTTGGGGAGGGGATGACACAGGGTGGGAGGTAAGGTCAAACAGACTGGAAGATAAGTGTGATTGGAGTGTAAAAGGCAAAATTCTAAAAGAACCAAGGAAAATATTATTTTGGAAAAAAAGAAGGTCTATGATACACCAATCATTGATACCATCCTTTCTAGGATAAATAATGACATTTTGAATAATCCCAGGATGGCTTACCTGATTGGTCTTAGTTCTCATTCATTGATTACTGGGCCAAGAGTACACTAGACAATTACTGGAAGTAATAAGCACATAAAATAAAATGGAAGACCCAGGGTCCTGACTAGTCAACAAATCAGTTCTCTGTGCTCTTTATGTCTTCCAATTCTTGCTCATGTATGTAGTATAGTGTCTGAGAACATGGCCTCAATATTGCTTTCTGAGTCTGCACTATTCCATATTACCAAATGTCTTTTCTTGGGTGATAAATGGAGCTGATTTGTCATTCTTTGGATGTGGAGTAACCATATACCTTCCTATGGATGATGGGATATAGTAGATATGGGGTTGTGTCTGTTCTGAGCTTATATCTCATATGGCTGTAAAGTTTCTACTCTCTTTCTTACAATCTTACCAAGCCTTCTTGTGAACACTAGCTTGCTGTGACAGTTGATCCTGTCACCCTTACCATTCCAGGAGGCATTCACCCAATCACTAGATATGCTAATGAGACCATCCTAGACTAGGCTTCATCTGTCTACCTAACAGCTGACTGTACATCCAGAAGCCCTGGAGATTAGAAAACCACCTTTTATCCTGTGGATAATAAGGCTGTTGCTCATTTATTGCCTATTCCTTTAAGCACTGTTTCTGTGGCTTGTTATGAAAAACTAGTTGATGCAATATGCATGTGTAGAATTGACTCAGTCAAAATCATGTTATAAATCATGCTTACAATAACTGGCTAAGGTACCATACAGCCTATACACAATAATTTATTTAAATGTTGTCTGCAGTGTTATATATTTAAAATTGTCTCCACTTACCTAAAGCACACAATGATACAGTGTACTCACAATATGTTACCATTCTTCTAAGAATGGCTTCAAGTCCAAGATTGTCTAATGAAGAACTTTGTGAAGTTTTCACCTATTTATCCTCAATGAATCACATTTTTCTTATCTAGGAAAAATGAATAACAAAACTTTCAGGATTATCTGGAATGCTGAATTGTAATGTCTGATGATCTAGTGTCAGGCACAGTAGAGTTCAGAAGATATAATTTTTGAAAAGAGTAATTTGTTTAATCCTAAAGTATGAATTTCTGCTTTGCAGATAAGGTAATACACACACACTTCTACTGCTGGTATTCCAAGAATATGTTATGTAGTCCAATTAGAACTGGCAGATTACTTCTTAATGAATAAGTAGACAATAATAGATTTAGGAGAAAATACCTAGAGGTAACAAACTTACTCAGTTTTCATTTCTTTGAAAAATCCATTGCTCTGAAAAAGCAGATTTGTGCAGTACCTTAGAAATTAGAATGCATCACTCCACTGGTCACCAAACACCAGTGCACAGAGGGATCACAGAAGGCTGCTAGAGAGCAAGCTAATGACCTAGGATAATATGCAAATGCTCAAACTACCTATCCGTGGGTTCTGATTTTGCAGATCTGGCACTGAGCCCAAGAATATGTGTGTCCCAAGATTCCCCCAGGGGCTTGGTCAGCATTAGCCAGTTTAAGGGACTATTGCCGAATTGTTTATCAGGTGGGATGTCAAGACCAAGAAGGGTTAAATTTGCATGACAGATTTCCTTAAGAAGTCAGGCAATGGTGAATTAAGACAAGAACCAGTTCTTCATGTTGGCTTACAAGTGGTTAATTCTCAAGGGCAGAAATTGGTTGCAACCTTTGTTCTCATCCTGTGTCCCAAGGCCAGCATCTGTGGCACTCTAGTCAATACATATGTTTTATGCTGGAGAAATTATTAATGTGAGAGCATCTTTTGTTCTTCACTGACAGCACATTCTCTGACTGTAACCA
This sequence comes from Mastomys coucha, assembly GCF_008632895.1. NCBI lineage: Eukaryota > Metazoa > Chordata > Mammalia > Rodentia > Muridae > Mastomys > Mastomys coucha. The sequence goes on along the minus strand of NW_022196892.1, from coordinate 5,915,971 downwards.
AAGTAACTGATTTAGACAAGTCGAAATATACCAACAAATCGTTCATCTTGTACATCAATAAACAGCCTGGTGTTAGCCTTCAAATGCAGCCATAAATAAAATCAAGGTAAAAGATTGCCTTAAAGTTTATTGTTTCCTTGAGGCTCTATAGCACATTTTCCTATTTTGATAAAGAACTTACTCTATAATTCATCCTTTTTAACAAACAGCGTGAAACTTTTTTGTCTTTCAAGTTCAAAGTTTGAAAGGACATTGTTTTGACCTGTGTTTTCTTCAAGAAATGCCAATGTAGAGATGGATTTTTTTAGGAAATGCCAATGTAGAGATGGATTTTTTTAGGAAATGCCAATGTAGA
>NW_022196892.1:5898044-5915606 GCF_008632895.1 Mastomys coucha | reverse complement strand
TTAGGAAACACGTTTATCTTGGTGGAACTTAATACTTGATAGCCATAGAGTGGTTGAGAATGATTTGAAATTAGTGTTGAAGTTGATTTCAAGCCATGCCCAAAACATCATAAATTCCTCACTCAAAAGAAAATAAAAGTTCTACCAATCACCCTGTAGTCTTAGTCCCATATGCCTCACCAATGGGTGTGATACCAGAAGTAAGGGTTAGAATCTTCCTGTTTAGTGTACAATGGTCTGAATACTTCCTTGAACACAAACACTTGACCTTGCAAAGAGGCTCAGCATCTCTAAGCCTCAGCACCACCTTTATCCATACAGATAATTACAGCCTTACATTCTTTCATTCTCCTTAAAGTAAGAAGTCTATTGAAAAAAACTAGATGCATAAAAATAACATCTCCTGAATCCCTGCATTCAGTTGTCTCTTTAACAATTTGGTCTTTCAGTCAAATTTCCACACAAATGAATATTGTCTCTTTTTCCCAAAAAATGTAGATTAGATATACATAGGGCTGGTTTAGTCAAGGTTTCTTTGCTGTGATAGGACACCATAACCAAAAACAACTTGGAAAGAAGGTTTATTTCAGCTTACAGCTCTCAGGTCACACTCTATCACAGAGAGAAGTCATGGCAGTAGGAACTGAAGCAGAGGCCACAGAGGAGTCCTGCTTACTTACTGGCTTGCTCCTTATGGCTTGCTCACCCTGCTTTCTTACACTATCTAGGACCACCTACCTGCCCAGGGGTGTCAATGGCCACAGTGGACTGGGCCCTCCCACCTCAAAATCAACCAGGAAAATGCAATGCAAACTTGCCAAGAGGTCAATCTGATAGACGCATTTTTTCAGGGGAAAAATGAGTCTTTCTTTCAGAATTCTAGATTATGTCCAGTTGACACAAACTAATCAAACACAGGACTTGCCTTCCTGTCAATATCAAACATTTCTGTATTCTGTGAGTAACTCTAAGAAAAAGGGTCTTCATCATTATGTAGTACTTCACTTTAGAGTTAAATTAAAGAGGCATAGGAAGAACCATCTTTCCTTCTTGCTCCTGCTGCTGATGGATCTAATGTGACTAGGCTTAGCAATGCACATTAGGAGAAGGAAACAGCCATGTTAAATACTGGGTGCCCAGCATCTTGCTTTCTTGTCCTCAGTTTTGTTCTTTCCCTTTTTTTTGGTTGAGACAGATGACACTGCTTTTCTTCCCATTGCCTTGAGTAGAAGTATCACAAGATCTGGATCTGGACTTTAAAAAGTGGAACAGAGAAGTCTCCTGCCTCAGAACAAGGCCCAAGGTACTTACTGATAGCCTCACCCCCTCCCTGAGCCTGCCTCCCATCAATCAAAGAACTGTGAATCTGAACATGTAGTGTTAACAAGATCGCTGCAAATCTATACTGAGGCACTAATATACCAACATAAGGTGACTCAATCTGTTCGTTAGTTGTTATTGGTCTTCTTAGCTGTCCAACATAAATGAATTGATATAATAATGATACAATAATTCTAATACAATAGAGTAGTGATTGTTAGAGTCTGCAAGATGTTCTAAGCCCTCTAGACATCCCCACTTAATCTTTTAGTGAGTCTATAATGGAGAAACCTTTATGTTCAAAGTAAAATAAAAGCTAAAACCAGTTACACAATTGGTCAGAGCATCAGGTGACAGACTTTCCTATCTCCAAAACAGTGCTTCTCATGGGCAGTTGGCTCAAAGAACCATTTTCTAAAGTAAGATGAATAGTCCACAGGTACACACATGCATGCACACACACACAAATATGCAAGCTGACAAGATTTAACCACACCTCAAAGAAAATTGCTATCATCCAAAACACTAAAGGTATTGAACACTACTGAGGGTGTGAAGAAAAGGGGCCTAGGCGTAGGTAGACTGTGGTGAGAATGTAACTAAATACAGCCAATATGGAAGGCAGTGTGGGGTTTATGCCAAAAAGATACAGCAACAACAACAGAAATCAAGGGCTGCAGAGATAGACAGCTTAGTGCTCAAGAACACTTGTTGCTTTCTTTCAGAGTTGGGTTCAGTTCCCCACACACGTACAGCAGCTCATAACAACACATAAACTCCATTTCCAGAGGATCTGAGAGCCTCTTCTGGCCTTCAAGGGCACTAGAGTGCATGTAATGTATGAACACAAAGACACACACACATATATATAACCTAGTTGAAAAAGAAGGTTATGGGTTTCTGAGTAGGGTTTCTTAGAACTATTTTTAAGAACTAAACCAGACATTATTCTATGGCCCAGCATTCCTGCTCCTGGGTATCCATCCAAAGGAGATAAAAGCAGAACAGGAAGGAAGCATTTTCTCAGTGTAGAGCCATTCACAGCAGGATCCAGTCAAGCAATGCAAGTCTCCAGTCTGTGCTGGAGAGTGAGTGAAGAGCACAGAAGCACAAAGGCACACTAATCAGCCATGACAAACAAGAGGAATCCTCTTGCTTGTGATGTGAACCAAAGTAGAGATCACGATGCTAAGTGAAACAAATTGTCACAGAAAAGCAGCTACTACATGGGCTCAGCTGTGGCCAATCTAATAGGAGACCAAAATAGGAACAATATACTTTACCTAATATACTTGACTCTCTGTCCTGGTTAAGTCCTGGCTTCTTTTTATAATTAATAATATATTTCTCTTTCTTAGAACTGATGTAAACTGCTTGCAAACCCATTCACATGATGTGTGCCTTTAGCCTTGCTTCTTCCCTTTCGTGGTATCTTTCTAAAAATGCTCCTGTGAACACTATCTCTCTTACAAAAAGGGACTTCAAGAGACCACAGGGGACTCTCTCAATTCCTAACATGGTTAGACAGTGGTTGGCCAGTCAGGGGTGCACCCTAAAATACAGCTATAATTGGATAGTCATGGATTTTGTCTTTTCTCCTTTCAATTCTGTTTAACACTGATAACAGAGTTGATTTTTATAGAAATTGAGACGATAGTGTTCACTAGAGGCTAGTGAGAATTCTGGGAGAAAAGGTTGGTCACATGCTAGCTATAGTTAGAAGCAAATACCTCGGAGTGCTGCCACACGTGGAAGCAAACACAAGAAATACGTATTGGATATTATATAAAAACAAGAAGGAACTTTTCACCATGAAAAAGAAAAATGTTTGGGTGATAACATGGCTGAGGGGGCAGAAACACTTGCTGCACAAGCCCAGGAAACACTGCTGAAAGGAAGAACAGACTCTCCCAAGCTCTGCTGTGATCTGTACACAAGCACTGTGATGTATGTGCACCCACACTCACACCCACACAGTACACACATACAATACTAACGAATACAACTACTTCACATAGTGAATGTTTGAGGAGATGAAGTGTTGAACTGGGTTGAATACTAGAAGTGTGTACATGTGTTGAAACGCTGCATGGTACCCAATTAATCTGCATACTTTTAGGGGCTTTTGTGTATCTTTAAAAGAGATATTTAAAAAATAATAAGCACACTGTTCCTCTGTGGGATATCTGCCAGCTTGTGTTCTTGGAGTTATAGGTGATGGTTTCAAAATGACCTGTCACATTACAAAGTAATAATAGCTTTAGATTTTCGGAAATCTGGAGAATATTTCTGTGTATTCATGATACACGTAGATTCCATTGCTATTCGTACTCCTGAGGCACACCTGTTATGCCTGGTGAGGAGTGCTATGTTATGTCCAGCTATGGATCATTACCCACTCTGTTTATTATTCCATCTGTTACATTTTAACCTGTTGTTCTTTTTCTGTTCTAGCATTGTATCTATGATACCACATCACATTTAAAATGTGTCACAGTTCCTTCAGCCATTTCAGACTGTGGCTCCTTACCATTTATTTATTTATTTATTTATTTATTCATTTATTTATTTATTTATTTTGTAGATTACCCTGACATTCTGAAGAGAATGGGTGAAGTACTGTATGGAATGTCCCTGAGTTTGGATTTTTGATATGTTTTTTTCTCAGGCCATTGGAAGAAGTTATAATCTATAATTCTAAAATAAAACAAGAATACATTCAATACTCAGCATCTAGAATGGGAAGACAAATTGTATTCTGAAATTTATTTTATCTTTTTAAAAAGAGCAAGTGAGATGGCTCGATTATAAGAGCTGCCATATAAGCCTGACGACCTGAACTGCAGTCCCAGAAGTCACAGAAAAGAGAAGGGAAAGGGAGAAGAGCCTTGAGGTGTCCTCGGATCTCTACACATGCATGCATCTTGGCATGTGTTTGTACACACATACACACACACTCACACACCTGCGCATGCACAGCCACACATGCGTGATAATAATAACCCAAATAAAAATATTTTAAAACTCATATCACTATGCCTCTTTTATGTCCACCCCCATTCTTACTCTCTTTTCTCCTACATCCCTGGGCATGTATTTTTTCAAACCTGTATTTTTACATGTGTTTGTTGCATCATTTGTAAACAAATTATTTTCAGCAATAGTTTGCATTTTTGTAAGGGTGGTATAATGAACAAATATTCTGGGATCTTCTATCTCTATCTATCTATCTATCTATCTATCTATCTATCTATCTATCATCTATCTATCGATCCATCCATCCAATCTATCTATCTATAGGTCTATGCTGATATATACAAATCTATTTCATTCATTTTAAAATACTGTTTGGTATCTCAGTTGGTGAGCATGCTGTGTTTATCTATTTGTTTCATGTAGATGTTTTAAATTGTTTTCCATTTCTACTATTGCAACTATATACAAATAACACATTTAACCTTATTCTTAGCTAGTGGAGTTTCTCTACATTACATATGCAGCCATAGAACTCCTGTGTTATGGTTAGTTTTGTCTACTTGACACAATGTAATCCAGTGGTTCTCAGCCTTCCTAATGTTCTGACCCTTCAATACAGTTCTTCATGTTGTGGTGACACCTAACCATATATTTTTTACTACTTCATAACTGTAATTTTGCTACTATTATAAATTATAGTATAATATCTAACATGCAGGATGTCTAATATGTGACCTCCACAGGGGTCATGCACCATAGGTTGAGAACAACTGATCTAGAATCACTTGGGATGGAGTCTCAGTAAAGGAGCAACTGGATCAAGTTGGCCTAAAGCAAGTCTGGGAGACGTAATTATGACTGCATTAATTAAGGTGGGAATACCTACCCACTTTAGAAGGCTCCATTCCCTAGGCTGGTGGTCCTGGTCTGTGTAAGAGTATAATAAGCTAGCTGAGCATCAGCATGAATGCACTCACTCTTTCTGCTCTTGACTGCATGTGACTGTCTGCTTCAAGTTCTAGAAGTCTGGACATTACAGAAGAGGTAGATATCAACCATGACTCTCTCCTCTTATGGTATCTTTTGCCATATAAAATTTAAATGCTAAGAAAGATAAATTTGTATCTTTTGAAGTGTATTTGTTCTTATTGCTGATTTTAAGATTTCTCTCCCATACTGAAATGATGTAGATAATTTAGACACTAGTGAAATCAGTTTCAGAGTTTTATTTTCTACATTTTGGTCTTCAACATCTTTCTATAATTATTGTTTCTTTGTGTATTTATATGCATGCATGTGCATGCAGGTGACAGAGGTGTTTACCCATACATGCCCATGTGGACATCAGAGGTCAATGTTGGGGATTTCCCATGTGCTCACCCATACATGCCCATGTGGAGATCACAGGTCAATGTTGAAGGTTTCCCATTATTGTGCTTTACCTTATTTTTTGAGATATTGTCTCAAAAAAATAAGGTAAACGTATCACCTAAGCTGGAAATCATTTTTGGGTGAGACTAGATGGCCAATGCTCGTTTGTCTCTACAGATATGAAGAGCTGTGCCCAGGTTTTATGTGGGAACAGAGGAGCTGAACTCAGGTCTTCATGCTATATAGGAAGCTCTCTTGCTCACTGAGACATTCCCTGGGGCTGTATGACTATTTTCCCTAGGAATTCAATTTACATATCAAATAGTTCATTATTTCTCCATTAGTTTTTATTATCAGATATAATAACTCTGTTACATGCATAGATCTAGATCCACCCTGTACTGAACTCTGATGCAATTGTATGCTGGTTGCTGATGGTCCAGTACTGTTTTGTAATAAAGTGACTTCACATTGAGGTTCCACTACATTTTCTCCTCTCCTCGCTTCTCTTTCAGCATCATCTCTCCTTTCATGGGCATTGCTCCTTTAGATAAAATTAGGAAGATACTTATCAAAATATCTGAAAATTGTTGGTGCATTTTATTAGAATTGTATTGAATTTTTATATAAACTGGGATAACGTTCACATCCTTACAGAACTTATTATCAGCAAAAACTTATGCTATGATTTTTGTTTTCTTCATGATGTTCCATTATTTATTTCCTTTCGTACATAAAAATCCTGCACATCCTTTGTGAGACTTACTCTTCCATAGATATGACCTTAAATTTTATAGAAGCAGCCACAGCAACTTCTATCTGAAGTTATAATGTGAAGAAACTGGAAACTTGCAAAATTTTAAACAAAGAAAAGAAATATACTAGCATTGGTTATAAGCTGATGTTCAAAGTGATATTCTCCTGTTAAACACTAAGAAAGTGAAGAGCATTTTTTTGACACCTCAAATGACAGCTTCAGGGAAATTGCCTTCTCCAGACTATATTCCAAATCTGGGAATTTTGCAGCACCTCTGACCCCCTTGGCCCAGGGGCTGATAGTCAATTACACATTGATGAATTAAAAAATATTTTCTGGAGGTCCAAATTTCATGAAATTTCCTAGTCATTAGTATTGTCAAAAATCTTTGTTATTGTTGTTAGTTTAACATTATTCAGGTCCGAATAAGAAAACAGGACACTCTAGGGGCAGTAGACACTCTGATATTAGCCTTTAGGAAGTGCCGTCATTTGTGCATGCAGTGTCTCCACTTCACTATGATGGATGGGGCAGTCTCACCCTGTATAAGACATATTTTCACTGTTAAGTGTCTGATACCACTGAAGCTACTTTCTAAAGGATATTCAAGATTTTTCAATTTTTAATTTTACATATGTGTGTGGAGATGTACATGTGTGTTCAGATGCCCACAGAAGCTAGAGGTGTATAATTCCCATGGAGATGAAGTTGCAGTTATGAACAACCTGATGTGGGTGCTGTGAACTGAGCTACTCTGAGCTATCCCCAGATAAAATGTTTATACTGACTAGCATTACTCCAGTTTTGATGATTAGAGCAATTTTAGGGAAGCAATCAGTCCAGATTCATGTGGTGACCAGGAAGCAACGCCAGGTGAGAATTCAGCCACTTCTTACAGGTTTACCGCAACCTACCCTGCCTGCATAATTAGCAGAGCCTTCAAGGCAGGCTGTGATTCCACCCAGAATGTCTTAAATACTCATTTGTCAGACAATGATAGTTAAGATATTGATCTTTTGGGGCTGGAAGTGCCTGTGAAAGAACTCTAGACAAAGCCCAGAGAATATGCATGTACATAAATTTGCACTCTGAGCGGAAACCAAGATGCAATAAATACAATTATGGCTATTAAATAGGATAGTCTATTAGTTGTTAGTTTTTCACTGGGCTGAAAGATGAAGAGTTGTTACACTTGCTACTAGTTACACCAGTAGCAAGACTGACTACAAGGACACTTTTATGCCATAGACATTTTCATAGGTGTTCTGGGTGTGGGCACACAAGTACACTCATATAAATTGAGTAAAATATAATACAATACCAATCTTTTTACAATAAGCAGCCATGTGAACAATATTCAGTGACTCAACAGGAAAGGTTTCAGTACATTTGAGTGTCTTGGAACCCCATCATTTGGCTTTACAGAATTTAGGAGCTAGGAATGAGGAAGGACCAGGTGTCTTTGTGTGCAATTTCTATTGCTAAATTTTTTTCTTTTTAGTTTTTTTTCTTTTTGTTCATTGGATATTTTATTTATTTATATTTCAAATGCTCTCCGCTTTCCCGATTTTCCCCTCCACAAACCCCCTACCCCATCCCCCTTCACCCTGCTTCTATGAGGGTGTTTCCCCACCCACTGAGCCACTCCCAAATCATTGCTCTGACATTCGCCTACACTGGGGTATCAAGCCTTCACAGGGCCAAGGGCCTCCCCTCCCATTGATGCCAAATAAGGCCATCCTCTGCTACATATGCAGCTGGAACCTTGGGTCCTTCTAGAGAACTTACTGTGTGACTTTGTGTACCAGTCAACTTTAGAGGACCTTAGGACCCAAGGTTTCACTTTAAAACCATTGTCATATGACTGGCCAAAGATCTTCAGAAACTGAATTTTCATTTGATAGAAGTTAAAGTAGTACAAACCAGCCATGCTGTTTAAACAAAAAGGTTCAATTCATTCCTTTGAACAACTTCAGCACCTCTTAAAGGGCCCACAAGTTCTCAAAGCTGTTACACTAGGAGCACAAACATAAATCTGAGCTTCATATTCAATATTGAACATTGAGCTTCATATGAATTCATATTGGAGACAAGTTATATTCAATCTATAACGTCAAACCTTCTCTCTTCTTTCCTCTATTAAAATCAACTCTCTTTTTAAAAAAAAAAAAATCTTAATTCCTTAAGACTAGATATAAGGCCTATTATTACAATTACAATACTTACTGGTAAAAAAAGACCATAAACTCCAATATTTCCATTTGGAAAGCCAGAGCATGTGATCAAATCAGGCATACTGGTTGTTTGAACAAAATTTTAATGGAACAGAGTCATGATGGTTTATGTCTCATCTTCAGATGTCCTTAAGCTACCATGGCTGTCCTGTATAACTGTGACAATAACTCTATGTCCCACAAAATCTGAGGTGCCTTGATTTAGATGTTTGGGGTTACTACAACAGAACACATGATACCAGATAGTTTATTTTAAGGAAGGAAGTCTTTAGGGCTCACACTTCTGGAGACTGGAAGTCCAAGATCATGTGGAAGCATCTGGTCAGGGCACAGAAGAAACACCCAGGGCAATCGACCGTGAAAGAAGCAAAGAGGGAGGCAACTGGGCCTTACAGCAATTTAGTCTGGTGGGATCTAACCCAATTCTGAAGGACCTGCATTAATTCCTTTGAACAGTTTCATCAACTCTTAAAAGACTCAGAATCTCTCAAAATGGTTACACAGGGGTCCCAAACATCCACATGAGTTTCATAGAAACCAAGCTATATTGAAACCATGATATATTTACCACCAGCCCCTAACAGGACAGAGTGTTTAAATATGTGGCTGGCTAGACCCATTTCTTCTTTTCTTTCCTTTTAGAGAATTAGCTCCCCTGACTAGTTTTTATTGACAACTTGACACAACCCAGAGTCACATGGGAAGAGTCAACCTCAAATGAAAAATTGCATGGATCAGATTGACATGGGCCATATCTGAAAAGAAAGATTGCCTTATCTGAGAGGGTCCACCCAAAGTAGACAGCACCATCCTTAGCAGGATGTATGGTCTTGACTGTGTAAGAAATCTAGCTGGCTAAGTCAGAAAGCAAGAGGCTGAGCAGTGTTCCACCATGATCCCTACCTCCAGGTTCCTGTGCTGACTTCCTTTTAATGTCAGATTGTGATTTTATAATGAAAGTCAAATAAACCCTTCCTTTTGAAAGTTGCTTTTTTTCAGAGTTGCACCCCCCACCCCTAGACCAGCAATAAAAGTTAACCAGAATAACAACCATTCAACAAAGTTGGATTTTTTTGGTATTATTGTTGTTTTGTTTTTTATCTTTTAAACAAAACAATTTGTTTCTCTGGGATACAATTTAGCTTTAGAATATAGTTTATTAATTTTCAATATAGGCATTAAAACAATGAATCAGATTTTGATTTATAGCATCTACGTATTTCCGAGGTATAAATGACACAGTAAATCTTTTTTTTTTCTTTTTCTTTTTATTAGATATTTCCTTTATTTACATGTCATATGATATCTCCTTTCCCAGTTTCCCCTCCAAAAAAAAAGAAAAAATAAAATAAAATAAAATAAAAAACAAAAACAAAAACAAAAACCTGTTCCCTCTCCTCTCTACCTGCTCACCAACCCACCCTCTCCCACTTCCTGGCCCTGGCATTCCCCTATACTGGGGCATATAACCTTCACAGGGCCAATGCCTCTCCTCCCATTGATGACCTACTAGACCATCCTCTGCTACATATGCTGCTGGAGCCGTGAGTCCCACCATGTGTACTCTTTGGTTGGAATTTTAGTCCCTGGGAGCTCTGAGGTTACTAGTTAGTTCATATTGTTGTTCGTCCTAAGGGACTGCAAACCCTTCAGCTCCTTGGGTCCTTTCTCTAGCTCCTTCATAGGGGACCCTGTACTCAGTCCAATGGATGGCTGTGAGACTCTACTTCTGTATTAGTCAGGAACTGTCAGAGCCTCTCAGGAGACAGCTATATCAGGATCCTATCATCCAGCACTTGCTGGCATCCACAATAGTGTCTAGATTTGATGATTGAATATGGGAAGGATTCCCAGGTGGAGCAGTCTCTGGATTGTCCTTCCTTCAGTCTCTGCTCCATAGTTTGTTTCTGCAACTCCTTCCATGGGTATTTTGTTCCGGACCTTTTAAGAAGGAATGAAGTATCCATAATTTGGTCTTCCTTCTTCTTGAGTTTCTGGTGGTTGTGTATTGTACTTCGTGTATTCCGATCTTCTGGGCTAATATCCACTTATCAGAGAGTGCATACCATATGTGTTCTTTTGTGACTAGGTTACCTCACTCAGGATGCTATTCTCTAGATCCATTAAATTCCCTAAGAATTTCATAAATCCTTTTTTTTAATAGCTGAATAGTACTCCATTGTGTAGATATGCCACATTTTCTGTATCCATTCCTCTATTGAGGGACATCTGTGTGGTTTCCAGTTTTTGGCTATTATAAGTATGAACACAGTGAAGCATGTGTCCGTTTTACATGTTGGAGCATCTTCTGGGTATATGCCCAGGAGTGGTATAGCTGGGTCCTCTGGTAGAATTATGTCCAATTTCCTGAGGAACTGCCAAACTGATTTCCGGAGTGGTTGTACCAGCTTGCAATCCCACCAGCAATGAAGGAGTGTTCCTCTTTCTCCACAACCTCTCCAGCATCTGCTGTCACCTGAGTTTTTGATCCTAGCCATTCTGACTGGTGTGAGGAGGAATCTCAGGGTTGTTTTGGTTTGCATTTCCCTGATGACTAAGGATGTTGAACATTTCTTTAGGTGCTTCTCAACCATTTGGTATTCCTCAGTTGAGAATTCTTTGTTAAGCTCGACACAGCAAATCTTAAGCTATGAGCATGTATTTGCTGACCAGTATTTAATGAAGAAGATTATATGATGGGCTTTAATAAATGAACAATCAAATGCCATTATCTTATTATCAATTTAGCCACAAAATATAACAGGGTAACTGGTTATTGAACTTTCCAGCTCTGCACTTCAAAAGGGATGACTACATCAATCTTGGAGTTTGGATTTTGAGTGATTCTTTTTAGATTTTTTGTTAAAGATGCCTACCACTCCAGCAGAGTTAGGTAAGAAAAACCTGAATCTGAGCCCATTCACAGTATGTTTTCAGGATACTAGGAGCTAAGACTTGCAACTAACTTGTTCCTGTCAATTGAACTCCCTGTCTACAGCTTATGCTACCATTTTGTAGACAGCAGAATCTTTAGCAGGTGAGTCCTGGCAGGAAGAAGTATGCCACAAGGCAGACTTGTGAATGATAATCATTCTATGCACTCTGTTCCCATTGTTAAGGCCTAGGTAACTGTTGAGTGTCTAGTCAGCCATTTTGTACTGTTACTAATGTTATATGGAAACTGTCTTATGTGATGACACTAGGAAACTTTTTTATGCTTTAACTGATTGTAAATTCTGTTATGTTTTGTGCTTTGGTATTTTTGGAAACCAACTGCAAAGTAAGTCAGTTAGAACTGCTTTGTACAGTTAGCCACAATACAGTTGGACATGAACCAACCACCAAACAGCACTTGCATGAGATTTTATGGCATTTGCCTTTATAAGCTGCCACTGGGATGAACTCCAACAAAAGAAAGACAACTGAACCAATATAAGAAACCATTTGGAATAAAACTTTCATTCTGAGCAAGGGTCAAATAAGCTTAGGTCCTCAAGATCTCCCTGGGAATTGATATCCAAGTTGGAACAGGACATATATGTATGTGGGACTGACATCCAGTTTGGCAAGTTGAGACATGCATGCTAGGCAAGGCTGGTTCATAGATGAATTCCCCAACCAATGAGAACAAGATACAACAATGTACAACAAAAATGTGTTCCTAAGGAAGTCCCCTATCCCTAAATCTTGATCTGTGGAATAACTTAGCAAAGATGTTTGGAGATTTCAGGCTTAAAAGCACTATAGGATTTTAGCTGAGGCATTGCAATTCAGCTAGTGAGTCTGGACTGCATCCATGATTGATGAGTCTTGGAGTGTACATTCAGTAAACCAGCCCTGTTTGACTGAGATTGGTGTTTGAGTGCTTTGTGCAGCAATTCCTAGACCTCAACATCTACCAGCACAGGAAGTACTCAGTCCTCCCAGTGCCATATAAAGACAGTCTGATCCCCCTTCTCCACCATGAGGAACTAAAATTCATCAGAACTATAAGCCATAGCAAACCTTTCCTCTGTTATGTAGTTTCTTGGAGGTAGTTTGGTCAAAGTGAAACAAGCAGTAACTAATATACCTCATATAGAATTACTCAGATAAAGGTTCAGAGTGTATAGGATTGTTGACACCAATTTCCGGATTAAATCTTTAACAGCATCTGCCATTATTGCCCATCTTCAACACTCTTGCTTCCGCCAATTTAATCTTAGTGATTCTTAAAAACAGGAACTAGTCCATCATGCTTAACTTTGTAGTTACTGTCTCCCTTCCCAGAACCCCATTCATCCCTGTATCCCAGCACTAAAATTTACCCCTTAAAAAGTACCTTTAAAAAACATTTGGTACATATCTTTACTATCTACATTTCAGAAAGGTTGTGCACTGATTTATTTATTTCTTTAGGTCAGTGTCCCCTTTTTGGCTGCATGCTCAGTGCAAGATATACATTTGCTAAAACTGCATCAATAAATGTATGGATATCTTAAACTTATTTTTATCAGGCTAGACTAGCCAGCTTCTATCTTCAACTGCTTTTTAAGATCAAATATGGTGATATTCCCAGTGTTACTAGAGTTGCCATGGATAAAGCTTGGGCCTTGGCAACTCTAACAAGAAAGACTCAGCCACCAATCATCAATAGGCCATTAAACAAACAAACAAAAAAAAAACAGTGAAAAATAAGAGGAAAAAGATTGTCCAAGGCAGTAACTGAGAGATAGTGACCCAAAATAGACCTTTGGAGTCCTGACATAAAATTTAGGTTGAAATGTAGAGCAAGAGGTACACATAGCTAACAATCCTGGCTAAGATGTGGACCCCTCCCCATCACCTTTGCCTGTCTCCTATAAAAAGAACAAGTAAGTTATCAGAAGTGTAGGAAATGTTTTTTCCAGGAGACAAGCTACATCTCTACCTGACATCAAACATCTCAATCTGGAGAAATTCCAATTTCCTGAAGTCCACTGTTTCTATCTCTGATGGCCTAAGGGAGGCACAAGTGTCTCTTTAAGACATTTCCAGTCCTGCCAGTATGATTATGGCAGTACAAGACTCTTTAGACTCTAAAGTATAGAGTTTCCAACTCTCAGAATCAACTCTCTACTTATTGGTGTCTCTTAAATATTCGAGATGCTCCATTTGCGTGTCTGAAGACATTATTCTCAGACTCTTTCTGGCCAATCTGATGCTCCTTCAGTGGTGAGTATGTAAGTTGTCCAAGTCTGAACACTTAGACTCACTCAAATTCTATATTTGACTCATCATTAAGGCCCCTTGGTTTTCATTCTAAATACCTTTCTCCTCTGTTCTCCTCCTTCCAGTGCTCCAGCCTGATGTTTCAACCCACACTTGTCTCAGCTATTGCTGTAGCCTCTGAATTCACTTTCTCATGAATTCTACCCTCCCATGCCACCCACTGTCCCCACTCTTGCCAATAGGAAATTTCAGAATACCTAACAATGTGAACACATAGCTTAAAACTCATTAATAACCTTCTATCGATTTTAGGGAGTCGGGGGAGAAAGGCTTATTGAGCCCTCTGCATGCTCTGTCCCTGACCATGCAGGTTAAATGTAGTCTTATCCCACTCCATAGTTATAATTCCTCTTTACTTCAAATTCTTTAGCTTTTGGATCTCTAAATGTGCTTTCCAGAACATTGGACGGACATGCTGCTTAGACCTCCTAGAATATTATCTGCTCTCCCTTCCTGCTTCTATGTATCCTTCAGATCATTACATCAGCACAGTATCTGTGACTTCTCATACTTTGTCATGTTCAGCGATTCTGTACGACTTTCTTTTGTCATTACATTCCAGTATTCATGCGTCTGCTAGTGTGGTCCCTTCTTTATGATCAGACACCCCATTACATAAAACTATTAACAGCATAAGTCAAGCTTGCTCCTGCCTTACCAGTCATGAGCTCCCCTTTGGCTGCTACAGGACCAAACTTGCTGAATGTGCTCTGAATACATTCTGAATGATTGAATTAACAGAAGGGTCCAGAGGCAGAATGATACTGTCCATCCAAGTTTGTTCCAGGAGGATGCGAAGATCACTCTCTTTGCAAGCTTTCCCCCCTCTGACATCTAATTTCACAGACTGAAATTCTTCACCCACCCACATAGCTTTAGATTAGGTATTTCTGTTCTCTTTTCCCACAATCTACTTGACTATGACTCAGCTTCCATAGTGCATCACTTAAGTTAACTCTTATCTGAAGAAGCAGGAACTGACTATGGTTGATTAAGCAGAAAACAAGTTCATTAACGAATACAAGTAGCCAGTAGATATCAGAGGTCTAGAGAACTGGGATCAATGTCAGATTTCTAGGAGTAATGCTCCAAATTATGATCCAAAGTAATTCTAATGAGATGAACATTTCTGCCTTCTCTCTTGGTACTATTGAACAAGCTCCTCCACTTTAATTCTTATGCTGTTATGTTACTCTGACATCTTGTCCTTCCTCAGTTAGGGTCTCCTTACCATTCCTCACCAGCTAAACAAATGGCATTCTAACAGAAAGTTTAAGTGAAGTGAATCTAGTTGATGGCAGATGCTCACAGGCATGGGTCTTTAGCTGCAGAGGAATTTGGAAGTGAATCTTTAGGATCCCACCTTGGCTACCTGACAAGTAGAAAGATACTGAAAATATAATAAGGTGTAGCCTTATTATAATAATAATATAATATTATTATATAATATAATAATACAGTAATATATGTAATATATGTAATATAATAAGACAGTAGCCATAGGCTATTACCTTCTGTATAAATTGTGGTCAGACTTACAGTGTTCTACCCGCTTGTCTTTGATGGTGATTGCTCATAACGTTTTAATCAACAGTATATAAGGCAGTTGGCCTACTCTGCCACCTGACATATTGCAGACCTAAAGCTTTGATTACTTTAGAGACAAATTGCTAAGTACCTTGAAATCTCTGGGAAGACAGAAGAAAAAGCTTTCCAGTGCAAAACTCTAGAACCAAGTGTTTTGTGACACTATCATTTAAATAATTTTATAGCTTTTCTGAATAAGTTGTTAGAAGGAACAAAGAAAAGTATCATGATTGCTCCTGTGTACCTAATCTATTTTTGGCACATATGAGACAATTGATAATTAACTGTTGAATGAATAAATGATAAATAATTGCATGATTGAATGACTTCTGTTATTAATCAATAATTAATGGTACAAGGTTAATCTGTATTAATAAACACCTTGCAAAAATTCAGTAGCTGGAAATAACTATTTCCTTTTTTATATGTTGCTGCATGTCCACCAAAGGATAAATGAAGTACTCTTCTATGTCACATCTTCTGTGGTGATGAAGAACAGATTTTTTATTGCACTGTAGACCATCATTGGAACACAAAGAGAAAGAAAGCATTGTAAATTGCTCATTGGTTCTTAGACCATCCACACAGTTGTGGCAATGATGCTTCCATTGAATATTGAACTTACCAAGAGAAATTGTAAACACATGCCCAAGTCTAGGTGAATAGAGCATCATTCACTAAGGAATAGAAGAAATGATATCTCTGACTGGTCTGAATATTCTTCTTCATCATCAAAATAAGAGTAGTGCAAGCATTTATTGGATATAGTGATTTTGATGACTAACTGAGACACATGGTCAGCATATAAAAGATGTATAATAGAAATTAGTTTATTGTGTCTAGTGAAAATTAGTAAGTTTATAAGGAACATTATGATGTGAAGAGTGTGAGAATTTTAATAGTTTTGGTTGTTAATGTTAAGCATACTAAGAAAGAGATTTCATTGTGATGTTTTTACACACACACAATTCTGTGCCTTGTTATCCCCCCACTTGCTAATCTTCCTCTTCCCAAAGAGCTCCCCTTCTTCTTTCATGACATATGTGTTCCATTTCTTTCTCGTATTCACTCCTTCCTTTAAGCCTCTTCCTCCTCTCATGTGACACACACATACACACACACACACTCACACACTCACACACACACACACACACAAACACATACTTATAATGAAGCATACAGTATTTGTCTGGCTTATTTTATTTAACATAATGATCTACAGGTTCACCCAATTTTCTGAAAGTGTCACAAATTTATTTTCTCTACAGATGAATATAATTCTAATGGGTTTATAAACCACATACATAAATTATTAATTATTAATTAGCATAATTATTAATTATTAATAATTAGCATTATTAATTATTAATGAGCATCTAGGTTGGTTTTATATTTTACCCATTGTTCATAGTGCACCAACACACATGATGTTAGGGTACTCTATAATGTGCTGGTTTAAACTCTCTTCAGGTATACACCAAAAAGGGGTATAGTTGCATCACATGGCAATCCTAGATGCAGCCTTTTGATGTATGTCAACTCTTGTTTCCATAGTGAATGCAACAATTTACATTCCCACCAGCAGTACTAAAATGCTGCCCTTCCTCTCACACCCTCACTGGTATTTATTGTTATTGGTTTGCTTGATAACAATGCAGAGCGAGATGAGACATCAAATCAGTTATAATTTATATTTCCTTGGTGGCTAGGAATGTTGAATACTTTTTCAGATATTTATTGGCCATTTAATATCTTCCTTTGAGAATTGTTGAGGCAATTCATAGTCCATTTATTGATTGGAAATTTTCCTTTTTGCATTTACTTTTACTTTTTGGGATAAAAGCCAATAGAGACTAGACTCTAGAGAGTAATACCCTGTCAGATGGACAGTTGTTAACGTCTTGACTTCCACTCTGTCTCTTGATTCTATTGATGATTTTGCTCATTTTGCAAAAGCTTTTTCATCTCATGCAATCCTTTTCCCTATCCTAGGGATCATTTTCCAATGCTATTGGAGTCCTTTTAAGATAGTTGTTGCCAGCCGGGCGGTGGTGGCGCACGCCTTTA
>NW_022196892.1:5881750-5898034 GCF_008632895.1 Mastomys coucha | reverse complement strand
TGTACCTTGAAGTGGTTTGTCCATGTTTTCATCTATCAATTTGGGATTTCAGGTTTTAAAATAATGTTTTTGATCCATTTAAATACTTTTTGTACAAATTGAAAGATGTGGAGTTAATTTCCTTCTCTAACAGCACCATTGGTTGAAGAGATTTTTTTTAAACATTTTTTGACAAGTTTGTCAAAAATTAGGTGGTTAAAGCTGGGTGAGATTGATTTGTAGGTCCTCTGTTTATTCCACTGGTCTGTATCTATATTCCTTTTCTGAAAGTACTTTTCTATGTTTGCTACTATGGTTCTGTAGTACATTGTTTGAGATCCGGTATTGTAATGTCTCTAACATTATCTTTCTGGTTAGAATTTGATGCCATTCTGGCTTCCACATGAATATTTTTTTCTAATTATTTGAATAATGTCATTTGAATTCTGGTAGGTATTGCATTTAATTAACTTGTAGATTACTTTTGGTAATAAGTCACTTTCACATTAATTCTGCCAATCAAGGAGCATGGGCGATCTTTCCATGTTCTAGTGTCATTTTAATTTTTTTTTTTAACTGCAGAATCAGACCATCGATTTCAAGAAAACCTTACCACCATGGTCTTCACATTAGATCTCTCTGTGGATAAAACGAGCTAAGTTTAAGGATTAATGTGAGCAATAAGTCATAAGTAAGAGCCAACTTGTTAAGATGTGAAAGGAGTCAGAGTGAATAGCACTAATGCACCTGCTGTGATTTAAGAATCAGCCTTTCTGCATTTATTTCTATCCTTGATTACAACCCTTCTGTCTGCTGTTCAGAGACACCTCACTTCCTCAAGGGAAACTGCTATACTTATAGCAGACATGTAGAGAACAAGATTTTTTTTAAAGATTTATTTTATTTATTTTATGTGTATGAGTACTCTGCAGCTGTAGATGGCTGTGAGTCATTGTGTGTGGCTGCTCACTCCAGCTTAATTCACTGTAGCTGTCTTCAGACGCACCAGAAGAGGGCATCAGACCCCATTACGGGTGGTTGTGAGCCATCATGTGGTTGCTGGGATCCGAACTCAGGACCTTCAGAAGAGCAGTCAGTGCTCTTACCCGCTGAGCCATCTCGCCAGCCTGAGAACAAGTTTTTGATGCTAGGTTTTTATGAATTATATAATAACTTCTTGGTGCCCATAACAGATATAACAGCTTTGAGCATCACAGCTTTTTGATATATAAGGGATTCTTTCTCTTGAGAAAAGAGAGTTTCCAAGAAACATCATGAAGACCGTGGAGAAGGAGTGAGGTGAATAGATTAGGTTTATGCTTTGAGCACATCAGAGCAAGAAGAAAAATGCAGATAAAGCAGTCTGTATGGAAGGTAAGTTAAAGGTCACACAAGTGTAGGTGAGTTATGGATTCTGGCAAACGCTGTGGCCTCAGTCACTACTGGAAGGACAGAGAGGAGTCAGCATGAAGACTGGGAAGACGCTCTGAGAACAGATGGTAGTTAATTTTTGGTGTCAACAAGACTGTTTTGAGGAATACCCAGATAGCTGAAAAAGTATTTTTCTGTGCATATCTGAGGATGTTTTTAGAATGGACTGCCATTTGATTCAGTGGACTGAATAAAGAAATGTCCTCAAGGAGTGTGAGAAGGCTCTATGCAATTACTTGATGGAACAAATAGATCAAAAAATCAGCGAAGATGAAAATTTGTTCTCTACCTCTTTTAAGTATATGAGAAAAACTTTCCTGTTCTTAGACATCACAACTCCAAGTGTCCACACTTTCA
Organism: Mastomys coucha; assembly: GCF_008632895.1. Taxonomy (NCBI): domain Eukaryota; kingdom Metazoa; phylum Chordata; class Mammalia; order Rodentia; family Muridae; genus Mastomys; species Mastomys coucha. Next base: position 5,896,267 of record NW_022196892.1, on the reverse strand, counting down.
ATGCAGAATTTGAACCTATAACCGCCCAGGCTCTGAAGTAAGCCGTGGAATGACAGGTACCTCTGGATTTCTCGGATCTTCATCTAGCAGATCATTTATCCATATACTGACTGGAGTCCTTAATGTTCATAATCTCATGATCTGGAGCCCATAGTGATATATCTATATCATCTATTATCTATCTATGATGATAAACCTAATCATATATAATTATTCTACCTTAAACTGTTAAGAAAAATTGCGCTAAAACATTAAGGTAAGAGTAACTATTTTAGGCATTTTCATCCAAAAGGCAATATTGAAAACAGAAAATAATTCTGTCTGAATTTTCCTTTTTTTATTAATTAAAATTCCATTGTAAATATGTGGTACCCTTGCATATTGTCCAACAAAATTGGCTTGTATTACTGATCCACATTTTACATATTTTTATTTAATACTTTAAAAGTTATTTCATATGCATTGATATTTTTGCCTGAATGTGTGTTTATGCTGATGTTGTCAGATCCCCTGAACTGGAGTGACAGACAGTAATAAGTTGTCATATGGGTATTGGAAAAATCCACATGCTCTGAAAGAGCAGCCAGTGCTCTTAGCCATCTCTCTGGCCTCAAAGGAATGGTTTTTGCATGGTGTGTGTGTGTGTGTGTGTGTGTGTGTGTGTGTGTGTTTGTGTGTGTGTGTGTTTTCTTTTCCATGAGCAAAGATACCATTTAGGAAGTTATATAAAATTATTACAAAAGAGACTTTGTTTGTAGGCCATTAATTCAGATTATTAAGTATAAACTAAGATTTATCAGGCACTTACTCCAAACGAAGCTCCATTATAAACTTCAAATGTAATCTTTTCAACATCATCATATCCATTTTATAAAAGAGAAAACTAAAATCATGAGAGGAAAAGGACAACTAGAACTCATATGGCTTGAGCCCTGTCTGAACTCAGCACCAGAGCATTGACCCGCATACCACATGGCCCCAGTGCACAGCCATGTTTTATATGTATCATCAGTATACCACATGACCACCAGAGCAGCCATGTCTTGCAGGTATGGTCAGTGCACCACACGGCCTCCAGTGCACAAGCATGTCTTGCTCGTAACTCATTCTATCATTCAGACACTCAAGTGTCTTAGAGTTTGTTACACACAGGGTATGTGTAAACCATGGACATAAAGAAGTCAGCTGGAGACCACGTGCCATATTCTTGTTTATGCTGCAATGCTTCACTAATGCCTCTGCCTGAAGCAGTGCAGGTGTTTTCTCCATGGTAAACCAAGATGCAGTGGAAATAGTTGTACAAACTTTACCACTGAGTATGTTCATGACCCTAGGTAAATAAACAAATCATTTAAATGCCTTGTGTCTCAGTGTATCTTAGATATTTTGAATTCTCCAACTCTACAACTTGACTAGGCAGACCATGAACCCATCAAATCATATATTTCAAGAAGGTTCAGAAGCAAACTAGCATGACTGATCATCTCAGTAATTGATGATGCAGGACAAACTAGTGACAAGCCAAAGGATGTTAAACCACTTTATCTGCAGTAAAAATATCTAGACTGGAACTGATGTTCCAATTCTGACTTGTAAATTAGGCAGAACATACTCCTGCAATCAAGGAATGGGGCAACAATGTAAGAAGGTGAAAAGAGGAGGCACCTCTTATTTATTTACTTACTATTTTAGAAAATATCTTTTATTAAAAATAAATTGTAAAAATTGTAATTTAATGTCATACATTTCAGTATATTTGCATAAATGTATGTATGCATGCAACATATGCCTTCTGCTTGTAGAGTTCAGAGAGAGGACTGGATCCCTCAGAACTGAAGTAAAAAACCTATTTTGTAGAGTGGCACGAGGGTGCTCGGAATTGAACTACATTTTAAAGGACTTTACATTTTAAAAGACATTACAGTATCCAAAATGCAGACAAAATGTTCAAATGTAGTAATGATGGCAGATCTTTATCTGCTGCCCAGGACATATACAGCATCAGAAAATTCACGGAGGGGAGAGACATTATGAATGTGAACAGTGTACTAAGTCATTCTATACGTTGTTTATGGAAGAACAGTAATGCTTAACTTCTGACGTATCTCTACAGCAATGGATACAGCTAAATGGGGGATTCTAACAGAGAAATATCTAATGGCTGAGAATCACTTAAAGAAATGTTCAACATTACTAGTCAACAGAAAAATTCAAGTCAATATGACTCTAAGATTTCACCTTATACCCATCAGAATGGTTGTTAAAAAAAAAACAAAAACAAAAAACCTCAAGCTACAGTAGATGCTGGCAAAGATGTGGAGCAAGGCGAACACTCCTCCAATGCTGTTGTGAATGAAAACTTGTACAACCACTCTGGAAGCAAATCTGATAGTTTCACAGAAAACTGGTTATAGTCCTACCCCAAGAAATAGCTATACTCCTCTGGGCACATACCCAAATGATCCTCTACCACACCACAAGGACACTTGATCAACTATGTTCATAGCAGCTTTACTCATCATAGCCAGAAACTGGAAACAACCCAGATATTTCTCAACCGAAGAATGGATACAGAAAATGTGGTTCATATACACAATGGAATACTATTCAGTCAATAAAAACAAGGATATCTTGAAATTTATAGGCAAATGAATGGAAGTATAAAATAGCAGCCTGAGTGAGGTAACCCAGACCTCAAAGGATATCCTTGGTATGTATGCAGTTATAAGTGGATATTAGCCATAAAATACAGGATACATGTGCTGTTTGTAAGAGTCTCCAGCCACAAATTCCACACTCAATAATTCTGTCCTCTTCTTTCTCGTGAGAGTTCTTGTTTCATTCTGCCAAGAAGTGTACGCACTGTCTGCATTCCCTTTCTCTTAGAGAGACAACAGCCTGCTCTAGAAAGAGCAAAAGAACAAAAGAAAGGAAAAGAGGGAGAAGAGAAAATGAAAAAAAAGGAAGAAAGGAAAAGTGGGAGGTAGGAAGAATGGGAGAGAGGATGAGGCCAAGACAAGAAAGGAAAGAAAAGAGAAGAAAGGAGGAGAGCCAGGCTAGGCTATGTCCTGGCTGGTAAATAACCTTGCATATTCTCAATCTCAAGTGCCAAATTCCTAAGATAGAGCCACACTACATAGGGTCACTGGAGGGTTAGAGCTACTTAGCACCTGCTCTTAGCACTGCAACAGTATCAAATACAGCATCTAGCATAGTACCAGAAGCAAAGTAGATGAGCCACACTTGACTTCACTATTTAATGCCTTTCTGCATTTTTTTCTAACCTCACAATTACAAGCTCTACAGCCAAAGGAACAATCTCACTAAAAATATAAGGGCAGCGTGCTGACACATACATGGGACACTCTGGTTTAAAAAAAAAAGGGCTACAGTCTTCACCCACACACCTTCAGACTCTGGGATCAGACGAATTTCTTTATTCTGTAACATTACTTTTCACCCGAACTTGGGTTCTGTAGTCAGATAGGCAGAAATTGTCTCCAAGCTCTGCCAGCTTCCGGTAACAAGATCATGGAAAAGAAGCTTAATGCGCTTGGTTCTGTTTGTTCCTTAGAAGGCAGAGGGCAAAAATGAGTAACTCTCTATCCAATTTGCAGTGTTGTCAAGATTAACAAGTGCTGACCAAGTGTCCATCAGAGAGTAAATACCCAGTCAAGGCAATTCCTTTGATTCTCTTACTATTTTGTTGTTTTCTTGGAACCAGTACAAATTGAAATGTTCCCTAGTCATATTCCTTCACACAACAGAAAGTGAACTTTATGGATTCTACCCGTAAATGTTCTCTTTGAAACTACTTGCACCTTCTTGTCTATTTGGAATCTTGAAACAGTTGCCTAACTGCTCTCTCTGATGCCAGCCAAGCCTCTGATTCCATGGCAGCCAGGAGGATCTTTCTCAAAGGTTAAACTGATAATGTCACTCTCTTGCTTAACCACTTTTGCTTGCCTTTTATTGCTACTAAGATTAAGTAAGATCTCTTCTTTGGGCTGAGGAGATAGTTCAAACTGTAGAGTGCTTATTTATCATACATGAAGCCCTAGATCCACATAACCTTGTATGGTGGCACACACCTGTAACCACAGTTGGCATACAACTATAACTACAGAATTTGGAAAGTGAAGGCAAGAAGAACCAGACCCTTAAAACCACTCGAGACAACATGACAAATTCAAGGTTGACTTACAAATAAACAAATTCCCTCTTTAACACTGTCCCCATAGGTCGGTGCATCTGGGCCTTATGTGCATCTTCAGCCTCTGCGCTAAACATGGTCCCTTCATTCTCTGTAATCCAATGGTACAGAATAAGCCTCTGTTCTTTCAATGATTTTGCTGCTCTCTGTTGGCTTCTGTGCTTTGAATCTGCTCTGCACTCTTGCCTTACTGCTACATCCCAGCAGTCTACGGAGGGTCTATTCTAAGAGGTTTCCATAGGCCTTTTCAAAGTTTCACATCTATCTTCCTATAGACCACTCATCCCATATTTACCTGTGGAATGAAGAAGACCCATCCCATAGATGGCTGAGGACAGGAGCCAATCTTAGCCAATTTATCTAAGGCACACAGACTATTGTTTGTATCTGGGACAGGACAGGATAGAGCTTACAAGGTGGGACTAAAGTGGCTGAGTCAAGCAGTCTCTAATACTGATGGTAATACCCACTGTTTCTTAGGAATGTCACCAAACAATGGTGTGGATGGCTGCACCCACCCCTTCCTCATAGTGGTGACATAAGAGAGACTGGAAACATCTGCAAAATAAGTGACTACATAAGGAACTGCTGTTCATCTGCACAGGTGGCTTGTCCTTTCCAAATGCAAAGACAAGGGGCAGTATCCTCCCTCCTGTGTACATTTAAACTCCAGCAGGAGAGAATGTGATAATATCGCTTTACCCCTGAGATTCATATAAAATGTGTTAAATACAAGAAGCAGACTATTTTTAAAAGTCAAATGACAGCATTTTATGAAAACAAAGAATTCCTTCAATTAAAAGAACACAAATATCTGAATTTGATCAAGTTCAATTTGGAATATTAGCAGAAAATAAAGTAGTTTAATTAAAATGTCTTATGACATATTATTGCCATAGATTAAAGAAGAACATAATTAAAATATCAGTAAAATGATGGTTTTATAAGAATTTCTGTCAGACTTAGGTTATAGGGAAATTATGAAACATATGTTGTCAGTGAAACATCAAGCCAAAGCTACAAGGTAGTTGATATTCTCCTAAGAAAGGTTCTGTCTGTCCCAGTAACTTTCATGATTTTTCTTCAGTAAGCTCTATATGGTTCATGGAAGAATATCATCACATTACAGTCTTTGGTTAAGAATATATTTCACTATAATTGTATTCACTCTAATTTTCTTTGTAACAAGCTGCTTTCTTTTTCTTTTAAAAACTATTAAAATGTCATTCACATCACGTTCTGGATGCAGATCCAGCTATTCCCAATAGCTATTCAAAACACATAATCACCATAATTACTGTTGACATCTAATTAACATTCAGCTTCCTTTCTGCAGCATCTACAGCTGGACAAACCATCTATTACAGGATAAAAACTAATGCTCTGTTGCCTCTTCCTCAAAAAAAAAAGAAAAAGAAAAAACAAAAGAAAAAAACTGGGATCCTAAACACCTGGGCTCTGGTTTTGTTCTCCCTGCAAATGATGGTTGGGGACAGGAGAGCTACATCATTACCTGTCTAAATATTGTCATCTGGTACACTGAACCTTGTCAAAAAAAAAAAAAAAAAAAAAAGCAAACCCATAGTCACAAGGATGGTAGTGCTCGTGCCTGCTGTTGGAGCTGTGGTTCACCAGGCTTGGCTCCCAGTCTCCACCAGTGTCTATTATTGCTTGGGGACTGCCTTGGCTTAAATTTTTCCAGCTGTCTTACTTCATCTATTGTTGGCCTCTCCTTTGTTCAAGCTGCATAATGCCTCCAACCCATTCCAGCTTTCCATATTATGTCATCTTTGGGGCACTCCTGTAGGGTGGAATGTTACAGTCTCAGAAAAAACTTTTATACAACACTAGTGACTGAAACATTTCCTCCTGCTGGTGCAATAGTGGCTCAGATGGCTTGGGTAAGACCAATGGCTTTCCAGTTGTATTTCAGAACCACTCCTTAAGAGGGAGTTCACATCTGATACTGTAAGCCAGGACATAAACTTGGGGCTGGAGAGATCACAGGACCCAATGGGGGAGCAGATTCTATTGTTTTACTAGATTGATGAGATGTGCTTGTCAAACTGCCTTCATTCAGAGATTACTATTATCAGCTTCCCACTCTTAACTACTGGTAAAGATCTTTAGAGCAAGTAACTATTGGTGTGGCATGTGGACTAATTTATAACCATGGTGGATAGCTATAGTTCACCTTTCCAAAGATCAGGCATCATTACATAAGAGGGAATGAAAAGAATGTGAAAGCCAGGGGGAAGGGTGGAACATTGTGTAAATTTCCTCCCAGATGAAAACATTCCGCCCTTCAGGGAAGCTCCTTAAGTAGAACAGTAAACAAATCAAACTAGCTTCAGGAAGTCCCCGAAACTGATCAGGTCCACTAGGTTCCTCCCTCTCAAGGTAAAATATAGACTGCTGAGAGACACTCTCAGACAAGCCAAACTGCCAGGAAAAGGGTTAGATCACAATGAGTAATTTGGAAAGGACACTCTACATCTATTGAGTTGCTTCCAGTCTGTGTAGAGTGCTCCAGGTTCCTAGAATTTGTGAGCTGTCATCCTTGTTGGTGGACTTTGGCAATATAGGTGTCATTGGGTCATTTCTAATTTTATGAATAACCTCTCGCCCATACTCTTGTAAGTAACCCCAATAAAACTTATTGGTTCAACAATTGGACTTTGGTGGTATCCATACTTTGATCTGCTGTCGCTCCCCTGTCTAGGGTGAGTGGACATGTGTAAAGCATCTCCCCAAGAAAAGTTTTGCCACATAATAAGAGTCTCCTCCATTATGTCCTTCTTATTATTAAGGTTTTGGCATAAAGAGGAGTGATACAGATAAAATAGCAACAAAAAGCAGAGATTCTAAAATCTTCCACAGTTCTTATCATCATGGATCCCAGGTTAAAGACTGACTTAAACTTGAAATGGAATCAAAAATCCATATTCAAGTTTTTTTTGTTTTTATTAAATTTGCTCTTTCAATTTTTTCCTTTGGATTATCATCTAAATCAGTGATTTGCAATGGGTGGATATTTCTGTGGAGGAGTGATCTAGGTGTCTACAGGGTTAGAATGTTGCCAGATTCCTACAGTGTACAGAGCCTCCACTGTGCAGTTACCTAGTCCCAATATCAGTGTCACCTGATGTAGTCTGCAGTCTTCAAGTCTCTCTGTGCTGCTTCTGAATTTTCTTTAACTTCTGATACAGAAGGTTCCCTTCTAGGCAATCTTGCTCTTCCTTCAGGAGCTTGAACATACAAAGTTAAGGGTAACCAGTGGGGCTTCTTTGTCTTTAGACAGCAATGTACCCTGTGAATCATTGGGCTCATTATGGGGGAGTGGGGAGGATGCCACTGTTTTCTCAGTCTCTCTTTGTCCCCCATGTTTCACCCTGCTCTACCACTAACAGATTGATGTCAGCTGTTTTGACTCCCATAGTCCAAGGCCATCTACATAAATACAAGCAAAAATGGCAGGTGTCAGGCATCTCTTTAGTGTGCAATAGCTAGCTACATCTATTGATCTGCTGTCAACTTCGTCCCAGTCCATTTTCCAGTCTGGGCTACATATACAACTTTTTAAGAAACTCAATTAATTCCTTTACAAATGAGGCAGAGAATCAGCCAATGTGTGGCTAATGATTCTTCCCCTGTACACACTTGCTCTTTGTCCTTAGGGTGGCTCACTTCATAGCCCAGGAAGTAGAAAGACTTGACCATGTGGCCTGTGATTGGAGTGGTACTTTCTAGTCTCATCTTGACAGGGTTCTACTTGGCAGCAAAGCCAGTGACTTTCACCATCCTTTTCTACTAAGTTTTAATTGACAGTGGCTACTGCTCATCTTAGCTGATGGCTCTCCTCAAGCATAGATTTGATTCCCAGCCAATCTGTTGAGTACGCACACAGTAGCAAATCCAATCATTTCTTCCAGTGCTTGCTTTGCCTTTTCACTTGTAGTTTTCATAGGTTTTGCTATAATACCTCCGTGAGTGTACCAACCCCTTCTTTCCCTGCCTTATAGGTCAAAGTGCTGTAGGTTTTATTGTCCCCTTCCCATTAAAACTGGGGCCTCTTCTCAGTGAAAATCCACATGAACTCCTTTCTGTGTATTGTCACTGGTTCTTTTCATGTGCCTGTACATGTGTGTGCATGTCCACACACTTGCATGTTTGCATATGTGTGCACTTAAATACATATGTATGAAAGCTAATACTCACTCTGGTGGCATTTTTTTTTGAGAAGCTATTCATATATCTTTTTGAGACAACGTCTCTCAATAGCCTGGAGCCTAAAGTAGGCTAGTTCAGTAAGTCCTGATGATCTGCTTGCCCCTGATTTTCCTGTGCACGGATTATAAGCACAGGCCACCACACCCAACTTTTTACATGGGTGCTGGTAACTGAACTCAGATCCTCATGCTTGTAGTGCAAGCACTTCACTGACTGAGTTATCTTCTCTGCTTAAACATACCTTGCTTCGACTATTCAATGCCTTGCTATCAACTTTACATTCCTTTTGGATAGTGTTAAAGTACCTTCCATCATGTGTACCAGTCATACATGTGTAATTATGTTTTTCTATAGCTTTTAAACACACTGGAAATTAATTAGCTGATTAATTAATCAATCAAGACTGTCTTGTTTTTCCTTCCTATAACAATTATTTGTAACATTTTTCACATCCTTGTGTTATTTGGGGATTTATTTATTTTATTACCTTTTCCTAGTATGGTTCAAGGATGAGTTAATCAAATAGATCAGCCTTTCTTGGTTTTCAATTATATCTAAGAAAATGTGACAACCCCTGGATGATCCCTTCTGACTTCATCCCTCTTAAGCATGAAACAAATACCAATTGGATCAAAGTGACAGGTGTGACTTCCTACGTTATTGTGAAATAGGTACTGTGGATGGTACCTTAGTCTCTCTTAAGAAACCTACACCTGTGGGCAAGATCTGATGGCATGTTGTAAGAACAGGTATCTAGCTCAATAGGGCAGGCTATGTGGTAAGGAAACAGAGAGGCATTATACCTCACTTGTCATCCAGAGAGTGGATGGAAGTGGACGTCCATCCTTCAGGTGACTACAAAGAGCAGACATCTTGACTGAGGTGTCATTGCTGAGCTACTTTACACACTCCCAGCTAAGCTGCATTGAGACTTTTCACCTGAAGGCCCTGTGGAGCAATAAATACATGAATATATGTTTTAATAAAGTGGCAGAAGACAGGTTGCAGAAAGTGGCTGTCAGTCAGTAAGTGGTATGTGGGGCCTGTGTTCATACTTCTTATTTTCATGTGAGTCTTAGCATGTCTTTGCTTTCACATGTATGAGTCAGCAGGGATGGCTCTGTTGGTCATAGCTAAGCTTATTCACTTTTCTACAGAAACAGGTTCACCTTTGTGGCTTTCATCTCTGTGACCCTTGTTTCTACTGAACGCATGCTGGCTTGGACAATTTCATTCTTATGGGACTGGCGTAAGAATAATAGAGTAACCAAAGCTGAGGATGTCTTTTAAGACTCCAACAGGAACTGACTCTTAACCCATTTTTAACCTCATTCAATCAGCCAAAGCAAGTTACATGGTTCAATGCAAAGTCAAGACCAGGGGACAATGTTAATTGGAATGAATTCCAATTGTGTAGTCAAGATTGCATTTAGGATTCTGCTGAAGGGGCAGGAAACACTAGCACAACCATCCATCCACCATCACAAGCCAGATACCTGTTACCCACTACATCAGACAAACTATCTGTTCTGGTTCTAAAGTTTATGTTGAAACCTAATCCCCAACTTGATCACATGGAGCTTTCAAGAGAACTCTCATAAAGTAGAGCTAGAGAGCTGTCCTCTCTCACCATGTGAGAGGGTAGCAAGAAGGCACAAAGAGGAAGGAATCTCCACCAGACAACAATCCTGCTAGCCCCTTGATCATGGATCCTTCAGAACTGTAAAACTAAATGCCACTGTTTATAAGCTGCTTAGCACAGTACTATAGAGTAAGAGAGCTAATTGGATGGCCTCTTCCAGGAGTATATGCCTCAAACCATTCAAAGTCTAGCACTTTGTACATCACACATATTAGTCATGAGTCCTGATGAAATGTGCTCTACCTTGAGAGAAGTGATGTATTCTTGCTTTTCAGATAAGAATTATCTTAGTTTCTGTTTCCAAGCCACTGTCTCCATCCTTCCTATTAGCTGTTCTGTGAGCCCTAAGTACTTGTCTAACAACTGCCTTTGTCCTAAGTCAGATGGAGTCAGTTCTACAGCTTGCTTCTATAATACTAACAAATATATCCTGCCTTTGTAACCCTGAAGTCAGCTGTGAGGCAGGTTTCATACACTTTCTAGTTCAGTGTTGGCAGTTCCTTCAAACATCCTTTGTGGCTCATGGGACTGATTGCTTCATCATTTAGCTACTCACATCTCAACATATTCCCCAAAAGTCCCCTTTAAAGTGACAGGTTCAAACACAGTTCTCCATGCATGTTTGTTAGCACAGAGTGAGGAAGGCTTCACTGTGGTCTAGCTACTTACTATAACTGTTATTGGAGCCCCAGACTCCATTGATGTTTTCAAATGGAAAAGTAACAGCTTTCTTAAGGCTTGGCTGCTAAGACACTTCTTTTGTATCCTGTCAAGGCAGCTAGGGTTTATTTTCTAACTTGGAGAGACCTTCCTGTTTGGAGAGTTCTTTCCCTCCAGGAGGTTGAGGAGAACAATCAGCAGTGGTGAGCCACATTTCCAAAGGCAAGCTGTCAGCTTGAGATTTCTGTATTCTGTTTGTCGCTGAGAAAACTCTGACTCCTTCTCAGGGCATCTATCTTAGGGCAGAGACCAGTTCTAGCCTCCTCTACCCATCTCTAGAGAGATAGATCTCCATCTTTTACTGCATCCCAAGGATGTTTTATACCTCCACCATGATTTCCTTGTTCGAGTTACTTCAACGCACATCTCAATGTCACATTTTATTTTCTCAAATATAACTTTTGGGACTCAGAAATAAAGGATGCTGCTCTATCTTTGATGTTGTTTTAGAGGCTATATCATCCCTGCTTGGAGGAAACTATTGTCTTCTCTGTTCAGTGAAACAGGTTTTCATAGGGAGGATGTCAGATGTATTCAAAGCTGTACAGCAGGTAAAGATCAGAAGAGACCCAAATCCATGTCTGTGTAATTCTAAAGTAACCCTTTATAGACACCACAATCAGTGGCCTACCTTCGGCCTATCTACTCATATCTCAGGGCTTGAGAACCTGCAAGACCTTAAGATTTTTTTTCCCAACAATACTCTCTGAAGCTCTGAAACTAAATGTTCTTTGACTTTTTCCAAAATGCCTTAAAATCTTCCAGAAAAAGGAGGAGGGAGGAGGGACTAGGGAGAAACAAGCATACTAAAGAATAAGGGGCAGAGACTGTCCATGTAGAACTCTGGGTCCCTACATTCTGTTTTAAAAGAGCAGTTCATATTCTATTTTATGTAATAGATCTCAGACTGATATTTTTAAAGGGCTACCTTGCATTTAAAGGGTACTGATTCCAAAAAAATCAATAAACTTTCAAAAAAAAGGTACTGATTCAAATCAAGTCTCATTTAATAGATGCATGATTGAAAAGAGATGTTAGGTGGTGGGTCTTAGCCTCAGAAAATAACAGTACCAACCTCTTCCCCTTATATTCTCAGTGGCCACTTTATTATCTTTTTCTTCTTGAAATCTTCTAAACGTAGTCCTCAACCCCATCACTGTATTCATAACATCGATATCCTTAAGCATTTAGACTCTTTCTCCTTATTCTACTTAATCCTCTACTTAAGAAGATTGAAGTTAAAGACAGGAGTTCTCATGGGAAATATAGCAAAATAAAATACATGTATAAAATATTGAAATTGCACTATTTTCTCCTTTGTCAGATTTGGAGTATTTACAGTCTCCTATTTGGAGGGAGAACCTGACCCTCCATAACACATCTTCTCAAACTAAATACCTGACAACCAGGAGACATGCCCAAGACATGAGGAAAAATGGTACGCTGTTAGTGTGAGAACTGAAGGCACTGGCTGAAAAGGATGCAAGATCTGACTTGATTGTTGCCTCTCACAGAGATACCACTTGGATGTCTTGGCATGGAGCGAGTGTAAGCATCTCCCACTAGACACGGGATATTGACATGCCCTCCAGTTGGCTTTATAATTCTCTTTGTGGTGTCTCACTTCTCTGAAGCTTGTTTTGTCAGGAAGGGAGTTCTCTAAGTTTCATTTTTAGGCTAATAGCTTTCTCGAGAAGCACGATCTTGAGCAGCCTTGTGATCTGGATGAGTCACTGATGTGAAGGTAATTAGAGAAGCTTCATATGAGGACTCACCATCTCTAGCATTAATTAACCATGGAGCTGAGTCCACGTAAGGCCTATCTAGACTTCCAGTACAATTACTCAGAGAGGTGGGGATGCAAGTAAGAGCTGCTCCTGTCTGTTCCATCTGGCCAAATGTATGTGGTTACAATCAGGTTACTGTGATGTAACAGCGAAAATGGTTCCACCGCTTAATGTTTAACCTGTCCTCACTTAATCGTCACATGGAGAAGTTGAGGCAAAGGGAGAATGAGGAAAGCAGAGAAGTGGGCAGCAAGCAAACCTACTATACTGCTGGCATTTTGATAATTGAAGCAGTAAAAGAGAAGGCATGAGCAGATGCAAAATTAGGAAGAATAAAACAAGTAAAACCCAGAGTGGTTTGATATATATCATACAAGGAAACAAAATGAAGAAGATGCAAATTCCAACACTTGGTACAGATAAAATCAGATAACTAACCCACATTCACTGAAGGAAACACTGTACATAGAACACAATACACTTGTCTATGCTACTAATTCCATAGTGTCAGATGAGACTATCATCTATTATTGTCTATTATCACTAGTTTTTCTGCTGTTTCACAATTGGAAATGCATCAGCACACATCAGTTGTGTGGATTTAAGTAATTTACCTATTGTCCCTGAGTTTGAATCTCATTTTCATCATCTAAAAAAGACATAATCACAGTTGATACCAATTAGGATTTAGGATTTACATATGTATATGTGTTCATGTGTGTTATGTATATAGGTGCACATAATTATATACGGAATGTATTTTTTAGACATGGTCTCAGTGAACTTGATGATATGGCTAGGTTATCTGACTAGCTGGTCCCAAGACCCTCTTGTCTCTGTCTCATCAGTATTGGAATTATAGGTCCATGCCCTGTCACCTGTGGCTTTTTATGTGGCTGCTGGGGATCTGAACTCAGGTCCTCAGGCTTGTACAACAGGCATTCTACCCAGGAATCCATCTTGGAAGCTTGTTTTGATGAGTATGATGTGCATAAAATGCATAGAATAGTACACAAAGCCTGCATAGAACCAGGAAATAACCAGGAACCAACACTTGGGTGACTGTAATCACTATTGCAACACATTGCCCACAGTGCTGAAACTGAAAGTGACTCTTAAAGAACCTATGGGATAGCTCACATACAAAGAATCATAAAAGGTCTGTTTCTACCTGAGAGTTATTATAAGGAAATTATTCAACAGAAGTATGGAGCAAGATGTAGCCTGCATTTGATTGATAGTATTATCTCTAATAACCTTGAAGTTTTTTGAAGAAAGATAGACATCTTGAAACTGTCTCCCAAAATAACATGGAAACTGGGGCCAAAAAATAGCAACTGGAATGCTTCATTCTTCCAAACATCAGCGATGGTCAGCCACACCCCAAAACCCCAAGGTGAGTCTGTTTTAGGATTTTTAAGTTGAGTACTCTGTACCCTGAGTGGTCCACTTTCCATATGATGTTATATGTAGTGAGAAATCTGAAATTTTGATTTCCTTGAAGAAGACATAGAAATACCTTAAGAATATGTTTTTTTTTTTTTTCATTTTAACCCTAGGTGCAGGCATATGGGGCTGCTGGCTGGGATTGCCCTGTGCTCTTTCAGAGGTTTCGCCAGCTACACATCGTTTCTGAAATTGTGTGACAATTGGAATTTCGTGAACTTTTCAGTGCGTATATAAATGTTAGGGCCCACCGAGAGGCTGGGATGATGCTTGTTGCTCGTTTCGGGAGGGTGGGGGGATTGGTTGTGGTTAGTTAGCAGTCCTGCTCAAATGGGAAACAAAAGGAAAAAAACTTAGTCTCAGATCTCTCTGTCTCTGTCTCTGTCTCTGTGTCTCTCTATCTCTCTGTCTCTCTGTCTCTCTATCTCTCTGTCTCTCTGTCTCTCTGTCTCTCTGTCTCTCTGTCTCTGTTTCTCTCT
>NW_022196892.1:5867483-5881740 GCF_008632895.1 Mastomys coucha | reverse complement strand
TCTCTGTCTCTCTGTCTCTCTGTCTCTGTTTCTCTCTGTCTCTCTGTCTCTCTGTTTCTCTGTCTCTCTGTCTCTGTTTCTCTCTGTCTCTGTCTCTCTGTCTCTCTGTCTCTCTATCTCTCTGTCTCTCTATCTCTCTGTCTCTCTGTCTCTCTGTCTCTGTTTCTGTCTGTCTCTCTGTCTCTCTGTCTCTCTATCTCTCTGTCTCTCTGTCTCTCTGTCTCTGTTTCTCTCTGTCTCTCTGTCTCTCTGTCTCTCTGTCTCTCTGTCTCTCTGTCTCTCTCTCTCTCTCCCTCTCTCTCTCACCAGGGGCAAGTGTGGACAAAGGGTAGGAAAAAGAAGAACCCACAAAGTAGCTAAAAGCAGCTATTGTTATAGATGACCTGATGCCTAGCAAGTACCATCTTGTCAGAGTTATCTTTTTATACCTTTTATATGAAGGCTTTTAAAAAAATATCAAAAGCATGAAACAATTACAGAGTCTCTGGTGGAGTGCTCAGTCTTACTTAGGTGATCACTATTTGCTATCAGTGAGAAACAGCAAAGGGTGATTTAGGTTTTCTAGTCTTTGATCATGGAGAAATGATTCTGTGGGGAATGGGTTCAACGTCACGGCTTTATGTAGTTATATATTGATTATATGAATAATAGCAATCTGGCACATTTTCTGTCTGGAAAAAAACAAAAGAACATTTTAGTAGAAACTGATGACTTCTCTGACCCATGGAGAGTGGGTGAGAGTTACTTCGTGAAATGATAAGAAAATCCACCATATTCGAGAAATAAAATGTGCAAGCAATTGTCTAAATTAAAAATAAAATAAAAACTTTAATTTAGAGTTGTTTCTTTTTTTAAAGATTTATTTATTTTATGTATATGAGTACACATTGTAGCTATACAGGTAGTTGTGAGCCTTCATGTTGTTGCTGGGAATTGACTTTTTTAGGACCTCTGCTCGCTCCGGTCGGCCTTGCTCAGCCCCACTCACTCAGCTCCTGCTCGCTCTGGTCTAAAGATTTATTTATTATTGTAAATAAGTACACTGTAGCTGTCTTCAGACGCACCAGAAGAGGACGTCAGATCTCCTTACAGGTGCTTGTTAGCCACCATGTGGTTGCTGGGATTTGAACTCTTGACCTTCGGAAGAGCAGTCAGTGCTCTTACCTGCTGAGCCATCTCACCCCCTAGAGTTGTTTCTTTTAATGCTATCTTTAGCAGCTAAACCATGTTGTAATGGACCTTTATGTTTCCCTAGAAATATTCCATCAGAATCAAACTGGATTTAGTTTGTACCAGGTAGAAGTAGGTTCAGGACTAGACTTCAATAGCAAGTGAGACAGAAGCAAGAGTGAGCAGAAGATAAGATTGTGTAATACAGATATGGAGAGTTGGGTTCAAAAGGGTTAAAAGACTTGGTCACTGATATCAAGAACAGGGAAATAGGGAGGCAGAGACTTGGTTTTTCTACACACTATGTATTAGCACAATGATTTGGAGAAACTATATTGGCTAAAAAAGAACTGTCTTGACCCTGAAGAGATTGCATTCTCACAGGGAAAGCAGATCTAAACTCTATCTATCTAGGAAGTATTGGTAGTACATATAAAAGACAAATTCCAGTAGCTATAGTATATAAAGAACTCCAAAAAACAAAAAAGTGAAATGTATTGTAGAGATGTGAATAATATGAACAAAAGGACTTCTATCAACAATGAAACACTAGAGAGGGCCAATTAAAATGTATTAAATTTGAAAACATCAGTTTTGCAATCATTTCATTATGATACAGAAATAGTCACTCCCTCAAATTCATAAAATACATAGTATAAAATGAGAAGCTATACCAGAGACCCCTGTATGACTATTTAATATCTGAACATCCAGCATTTACAGTTGACTAGCACTCCTTTGCATAAACAGGGAATGGATATGAGGCCATTGACATTAGCCTTATTTATAACCCAACCCAGAAAGAAGGAAAACAGTCTATATGCTTATGGGTAAGAGAAATGGTAAATGAACTGTGCTGCATTTAGTCATGTCTAATATGTGACTCCACCAATGAGGGGTTAAAAGCTACAACGACAAGTGAACAAATATTTAACACAATGTTCCAATGACAGAGGCTGGGGTTCAAGTGGCAGCAAAGTGGTATGTTTTGTGTTACAAGATTGCAAGCATGTCACTTGGTTTCTCAGAGATGTCTGTTTGTATGTTACCTGTGTGTAATAGTGACAAAATGGATAGAGTTTCAGTACTGTCACTCAGTTTGCCTCAGAGGAAGCAAGCCACCATGTGGGAAGTCACATATTGTCAGGAAAACCAGAGATGAGCCACTGATATTTTAGTATATTTAGTGCAGGAATGGTAAATTCATAAATTATTAATATAGATGAAAGTTAACCAAAAGAAAAAAAAACATTGCTTATAGCATATGCCAGTCAGAAAACAGAGAACTATCATATCACCACTTCCAAGTAGGAAATCCACTTTCCCATCAGCTATTTGTGATGGCTGAAACCTCAGGAACTTGGGTTAACTGGATCCCAGGGACAGCCCATGGAATATGGCATCCAAAGTGGAACCTGGTCCTTCACTAGACCCCTGGGAGTCTCCCAGCCGCTGTGTGAAGATGAAGTTAAGTGCCCAGTCAGTGTCCAAATGGGCAAGAAAGATGGTAAAACTCACAAGCAGACATGCACAAACACACAACAATTATTTCAAGGATCTTGAGTCCCTTTATTTTAGGAGCTCTTTTATGCTTATGGCTATATCTCTGACAGGAAAAATACGAGACGGAAAGTGATTGTAGGAGAAGTAGGTGCAATGCTGCAACCTCAGAATGAAGTTGCTTTGTGCTGCTGAAATAGGAGATCAGTATCCTTTCTGAAAATTGCTTCTCATTGCATGGAATCAGGCACTTAGAGTGTCCTCTCTCAGATCCCAAAAGAGTCTGACATGCACTCTAATGTCTTTTCCATAATAAAGTTATGATTACACAACTATTAATGATTGATGGTGCATTTTAGCTAAGCAATAAAGGTTCTAGTCTTAATGGAGCTGGAGATTACATATAATAAGAGTTCACACGTAGAAGGCTCTGGAAGAGTCTGTATAGTTCAGGATGGAGCAATAAACATGGCTATTAAGGGCAAAAGAGCTGGAGCCAGGTACACTGGCACAGTTGCTTCGCAGGTATTATTTGCTAGCTCTGAGAATTGGGGCACATGGCATTACTACAAGCTCAAGCTTCTTTGAAATGGGGTTAACACAGGATCTACAAAAGCAGAGTTTGACCCTAGCCCTCTAGATTCACATCTCAGCTTTATCACTCACCTCATATGCGATCATGGCTAAGTTACTTAGCCTTTCTTCACCTTGGGTTTCTCATCTATATGAGGAGAATTTCTTCCACTGTTATATCACAGGAAGTCTGTACATTCATCCACTAGCTCAAGCTAGAATGTAGAAGGATTTCTGGTTGTTAGATAAAAGCCAATATTCCCTAGGAACTTATGAAATGGATTTCCTGTTCACTAGTAGTCACTTCCTTGACTCTGGAAGGAGGGACATCCCATTGACATATGCCTGTCCTACATCGAGTCCCAAACTGATATCTAGGCTTTCTCTGTCTTTACCCACAAGTGCTTGTTATGCATTTTATAGACCCCATACTAACATTAGATATCACTGACCCTATGGCTCACCCCCACTCCAAACTCCCAGGCCTGCTCAAGATCACAGATGCTCCTCCTCCTAGCTACTATCCTCCTTCTAACTCACTATTCTCTTCCTTCTCTCTCTGGTTCTTTCATTATCTCTACTATCCTTTCTTAGGCTTTCTCTTGGTATTCTCTATGATTCCTACTTTCCTAGACCTGCCCATATTCAGTTGTTTCTCTTACTCTCTGCTCTGAACTCTTCCAAATGCCTCTGGATATTTTCTCTCTCTTAGCCGCAATGTAAAAAAAAAAATCCTTAACTATGGAGTGGCCATTTTGACAGTTCCTTTACTGTGGCCCTTGCATACATCTACCATATAGGGTTATTGTGAGAACTGACTGAATTAATAAATTTTATCCAATATAAATATATGTATATATATATACATATATATATACTCATATGTATGGTTAATCTTCCTAATTGTATAAGGCATATTGTAGATATGCAATATATGATATTATGATATTATATTGCTACTAATTCAAAACAAGTGGTGCTGTTAATACAAGTGACTCCCAGAAGCAGATTATATATATATATACATATATATATATATGAAAGCCAGATTATATTCCTCTATCCAGAGATATTTGCCATAGATGGCCATGGGTTGACTAGGAAACAGATATCCTCAGGAAGGCAAGATGAATGCTTACCTGAAACCTACAATAAGACACATGAGTTTAACAGACTTCCCATTTCACAGTGAAGCAGACATTGCACTGCACTAGAAAGGTAGAATCCAAGGACAGACAGTGATGGACAGATGTGAGATAGGAGAGACAGGAGTAACACCACTCAAGCCTAGACTTTCGTAGAATTTTAAAAGGAGCCATATTGTCAAGTATTTTCCTCCATAAATAGACTAACAATTATTATTAGAAAGGAATTTGGTTGAACTAATATCCAGTATATCTCATTTTAATGATAACTCATGAATCAACTTAAATCTATTGAGACTTATGCACCCAGAGCTGGTTTTGGAGTTAGGTATGTGACCAGGAACGCTGTAGGTCTGGTTCCTAGACTCATGGAGGTGATACACTAAAGAGAAACACAAAAAGAGAACAGAAGGTTCTGGGTAAGAATAGTGAGCCACAGAAGAATAAGATTCCAAGAGAATAGAGACAGGCCCAAGGAGGAGGAGGTGTCAGCAATGTGGAGGAGGTTAAAAATGATCAGCTCTGGCCGGCAGTGTAAGAGAAGGCCCTAGGAAGGGCTGCATTTCTGAAAATGTTCTTTTGTTTGTTTGCTTTTTGTTTTTTATCAGCCAGGGTGCACTGCAAGTCTGACTGGGAAAAGCAATCAAAGAATAAGGCTACCAAGGTCCTGCTTGTAACATCCCCCCCACCCTAAGTTACACACCAGGGTGCACACTAAGTCTGTAAGATATCAAAAATAGTCACAGCCTGCTGCCTCTCAGGGGTACTGCTGGGGTTGTGTTCCCATAGCAGCAGATGGGTCTGGAGTCCTAGGGAAGCAATCAGCCAGGAGCTATCACACCCTCCTCCAGGGTCAGCCCAGATTCTTTCCTTGTGGGCGTGGAGAGAAATGAAAGGTTAGCATTTATCCCTAACCTTTCCGTTCCATCAAAAGCCATCACATTTGAATCTCACAGCCATTTCTCGTTTCCTGGGTGTCCTCCCTTTGATGTATTCAACAGCCACCTGGGTACCATTTGGAGGTTATAGTGTTGCCTGTCTGATTTGTGAAATGTACCTTCAGTTGAAAGAGCTGACTGGGAATCTATCTACTTTTATTCAACCTTTTGATTAAGATGTACAATTAAGCGACAAAGCACATTTGTTTATCATGTTCTTCAGAAGCAGCAATTTCACTGTTGCCCATTTGAGGACAAAATGCTAGATATGATGTGGCTTGCTCATCACCGTGCTAAGACAATGCTAAATATCCACCAGAAGGTAGAAGCCATTACTGCCTGGTCCAGTATAAAGGCTTTCATGGGTTTTTAATGGAATTGAGACAATGCAGGAGGAAATGCCAGCATAGTGCCCAGAATGTATGTGCTATTACCTACAATGAGAGAAGTGCCTACTTGGATTCTAAGAGCTTTTATGTGTACAATATCAACTATCCTCATAAGCATCCCTCGAGATTACAATGATTATTTATACAGTGAAGGACAGAGAGTAGAAGTGACCTGTCATGGTAAAGTGGCAGATGGAGAGGTTTTACTTGGGTCAGTAAGGATCAAAAATGTCAGCTGTTTTTGTCTATCATTTCTTTATTTTGGTGTGGAGGCATGTTCAGACTTACAGTTGAAGGGAGGAATAGGTAAACAATACAAGTGAACCAATCAGAACAGACTGTGACTGTGATAAGAATCCTTTTCTGCTCTTCACTGAGGGCAATAGAACCTCAGAGATGCTCACAGTCCTACCTAAGAGACCTGACATCATTGTTTGTTCTTTGACCCTATGTTGTTGAGCTTAATAACTGTCACTCCTTCCCTTTTTTATTATAGAAATTAGGTTTGGATTATTTTTTTTTATGCTTAAGGTAAAGGTTTTAGCTATTCGAATAAAATAGAGCCTAATCTTATATTTCATCAATTTAATGTATCATTTAATAATGCACTCTATACAAGAGGGGACTCCATAAAGCATATTCTTTTATTCCTAGTTTCTTTGACAACTAAAGAGTTCATTATTTTTATCCTTGTTAATAACAATTTGATAAAAATGAAATTTCACATGTAGCTGAAATTCTAAATAGCTTCATCAATGACCATAAAGATCTAGCTGTTAGATTAAAATATGGCAAAACCCATTTGGCCCTGCCCCCTTTCTCTCACTTTTAGGAAATTATGTTGTGTGAGCAGATGTCAATTAATGGCTTTGAGAGAGTCTAACATTACATTTCCTAGGCCACATGTAACTAATCTCTAACAGTCATGTTTTGAATTGTACCACCTGAAAGGACTAAGTTAAAACGTAACTCCAAACTTTTCATAGGATTATGAGGAACATTAGCTGGATTCAGTTTATATCTGAGAGGTAGGTGCACACTGGGACATGCCAGCTACCACCACTCTCTCAGCATGCAGAAGCTGGTTGACCTGCAAGTCGATAACCGTTCTCTCTTTCAGGGATAGACTTGGCTATGGAAGGCTGATTCACCCCAGTGTGCTTCCTCTTCCCAAAACAATTCAATGACTAAACACAGGCACCAAAGCCAACGCCCCTTGTCCCAATAGGCAGCAACTTTCCTCCTGTCTGCAGAAGTCCTTCTGTGACACTACTGCCATAGTTCTTCCTTTCCTGGGCCCTGTCTTTCCCCATGGCCATTTCAAGCACTGATGATGTGCTCCAAGTTCTGTGTGGTAGGCATTTAGTTTCTGATTGGGTTCTCCTCTTACGAAACCAGGCTTGTAACACACCATGACAGGTCTCTCTCAAGGGCTTTAGCCACTGCTGCCCAAACTTCCTCCAGAGATGCTTCTGAGCTACCACCATCCGTCCTGCAAGGCCTTGAGTACCCCTCACACCATGCACAGTTTCTTCCCATTTCTCCACTGCTCTTTTCCAGCCAGTTCTTTTAGGTACCTCCTTCAGGTATCTTTGCTTCTATATATTCTCATCTCTTTTTTTCCTCTTCCTGCTCTTCAGTTTCCAGAAGAAACTGGTAGAAGAACAAGGTAGACTTAGGAGGCTGAAGTCTAAATGGTCCAACCACATTAAATTATAGTGATGAAGTTGTTTTTACACAGGCGCAAAGTGTTAAGCAAGGTCCGACTGAAAAAGCTGGTGGCATTTACAATTTTGATTAATTTGGATATGCCAGTGGAAAAAGAGGCAGCTCCGTATAAAATAGAAATCCACAGATTTTAACCTTTGCTTCTAAACACAGTGGAATTCTAGCATAAATGTGCAGTGAATTTTTACATACATTTAAATAAGAGAGTGATTAAAATTATGATACTGAAGACTGAAAAGACTTCACAGTGGATAAAGCAGTAGGCCATGCAAGCAGGAAGACCATAGTTCAGATGCCCAGGACCCATGAACAACAGCTGCCAGTCATCCTAGGACCAGATAAAGGAGATGCCCAAAACAAGTTGGTCAGCCAGGCTAGTCACATTGGTAAGTTCCAGGTTCAACTGAGAGTCCCTGCCTCCATGGATAAGGTGGAGAGCAATTGAAAACTACTTTAGACATCAACCTCAGGCCTCCAAATGCACAGACACATACATGTGTGTATGCATCCTTGCACACAAACCGTGAAAAAATAAACACTGAATATAAGGTAGTACACGGAGCTGTGAGGCCTATAACTAAGCCATAGGAGGAATGTTCTGAGGATCAAGTCAGATGGCTATGTCAGTCATACATACAACATATATGTAGAAGACACTGTGATACTTTTTGAAACACTGCATCACCTGTTGAAAAGTTCAGCCCCTGCCTTGAGAAGATGGCAGATTTCCCAAATGAACTTTGAGCCAGATATGACCTGACTCCAGAGAAATGAGATTCCTGAGAAGTCACTGCAGTTTGTTTTAGAAAGCCATAGTTATCCTGAAAGTGGAGCAGAGGCCACTAAGAAGGGACTTTGTCTCTCCTTTGACCTTAGACAGGCCACTGCAACTGAGGAAGAGAGAGTCCCAGCCCAGCAGGATGACTGTCTGAGGAAAGTATGTAGCTCCCACTAAGCTGACCCTCTTAGCAGCAAAGTCACGGCCTGATCCCAGGTTTTCCACCCCAGACTTAGGCTGATCCCTGTATAGTGAGTCATAGTCAGAGTTACACATTGTAAAGTGGGGCAGGGTAGAGGGGGAAGGAATGGCTAAGGGAAGTAAATATAATTCAACTCTCATGGAAGATAATTACAACCAAACAAGAAAATTAAATGTCAAAGTGCCAGACTATATTATAATTAAACAAGCACAGAGCAGGTTTCAGGAACATTAAAGCTACCATCTAAATGATTCAAACAAAGCTTGTTAACAAGGAAGGCAGGCACCTTGCCATCCCTCGAGAACTCAGCACTGCCCCATCCCTTGGGAGATGGCAGGCAGCAATGGCACATGTGGATTCCTACAGGGTCGAAGACAGATTTTTTTTTTTTTTTTAATTTCAGTGGTAAGACAATATGGCTCAATCCTCATAGCAGAGGGAGCAAGCTCCTTAGAACACCTGACAATTCAGCACATGCATTCTCTGCATTTATATCTTACCTATTAAGTGAGGGTTAGAAACAGCTATGGGCAGCTGTGCCTCTCTGTTCCTCATCAGTAATCAGCTCTCTGTATGTGCTGGCTGAATACTATTGAAACAACTAAAACTGTCCAGAAGAACCAAGTGTCTTCCTGACACACAGACGTCTAAGTACATGAAGCCTCTACAGCATCACCTAGCATTCTTCTCAAGCTCTGATACTTCTGACATTTGGCTTTGATAGCCTTTGCAAGACTCCAGGCTATGAAAGGATAGGATATATGATTTGTTTTGTTTTGTTTTGTTTCGTCCTCTAAAGTTATTGACTGCTTCAAGTACTAAAATAGTAAACAGAATATCAAATGTTTCCCCCAAAGGTGTAACAAAGGACTTTTGGTCAACTTGTCCTCCTGTGAATTCTCAACAACTTATCCCTGATATTCAGCTCTTACATCATTTGAAGTAAAGACAATCCTGAGTGAGGCAAACCAAACCCAAAAGAACATGCATTACATATAGTCACTGATGAGTGGATATTAGCCAAAAAGTACACAATCCTCATGATACATCCCATGGACCCAAAGAAGTTAAACAAGAAAGAAAGAACAAGTGAAGATGCTTGAATCCCACTTAGAAAGGGGAACAAAATAGTCATGGGAAGCTGAGGGAAGGAGGGACCTGGGTGAGAAAGAGAGAAGCTCAAAGGGCTAGGAAAATGAATGGAAATATGTAGCTTCCCAGGGTAGGGGGTCGGGGAATCTCTAGGAAGTCCCAGAGATGTGGGATGGGGGAGGCTCCCAGGACTCAATGAAGGTGACCTTAGCCAAAATGCCTAACAGTGGGGATATGAAAGCTGAAGAGACCACCTCCAGCAGGGACAAAAATGGAACAGACTGAAGGAATTGCTGGTCAGTGACTAGCCCAACTTGGGATCCATTCCATGGGTGTATATCAATCCCTGACACTACTACTGATGCTATATTGTACTTGCAGAGTATCCTCTGAGAGGCTCTACTCAGGAGCTGACTGAGACAGATGTGTATACCCACA
The DNA here is from genome assembly GCF_008632895.1 of Mastomys coucha. Classification (NCBI taxonomy): domain Eukaryota; kingdom Metazoa; phylum Chordata; class Mammalia; order Rodentia; family Muridae; genus Mastomys; species Mastomys coucha. The sequence goes on along the minus strand of NW_022196892.1, from coordinate 5,871,787 downwards.
GCCAAGCATTCGACTGAGATTGGGGACCCATATTGGAAGAGTTTGGGGAAGGATTGAAGGAATTGAAGGGGATAGCAACCCCACAGGAAGACCAATAGTATCAACTAACCTGGACTCCTAAGAACTCCCAGAGAGTGAGCCACCAATGAAGGAGCATACACAGGTTGGTCTGAGGCCCATGGTATGTATGTAATAAGGGGCTGTCTTGTCTGGCCTCAGTGGGAGAGAATGCACCTAATCTTACATGCACTTGATGTCCCAGGGGAGAGCTCTCACAGGTGAAGGGGAGGGAGATGGGGGCGAACTCTGCAAGGGGGACCAGGAGGGAAGGGCAGCATTTGGGATGTAAATAAATAATTAATTAATAAACAATAAAATAAAAATTACTATGCATTAAAAAAGAAAGAAGTGAGATCATCTGCAGTAGGGAGAGTGAAAGATGCTATTAAAGTAACGGCCAAGTTCACTTTTCTTCAGTCAAAAGCTGAGTATTATAAAAATAACTTTCTGGATTGCAGGGTAATTTCATGTCTATTCCTCCATTATTTGCATAACAATGTGAAGAGTTCAAGGCAGTAGTTCTTAAGTTCTGTGGCATATACTTCCTGAGCCGTGATATTAAGACAGAAAATGTTACAGCACAAGTAGAAAAGTTATTTGGTTTTCAGGTTTTCAGCATTTCTTATTATAATAAGGGACTGGTGTCTCTTTAACATGTCCACAACCCTTGGCAAGCCTGTGGGGGGAAAGATGGTGGGAGGGAGCGAGGAGGTAGGGAGGGGACTGCAAATGGGGAGAGTAACCATCCGCAGAGCACTATGTGGTTTTGGAAAGAATTTAAAGGCTCTGTTTTCTTGACTGTGCTTTTAGCATCTACACAAAAAGAATACAAAGTAACGTCAAGTGAAAGTACAGGAGATACCAGACAATACAAAACTCGAAGTGACTTTAGACCCCTGAAGTTTATATGTCCAGTTATTGCTTAGATCTATAACTGGCACAACTGAGGCCATAGGATACCTTCAAATCAAACCCTTTCTCCTCAAGACTGCCTCCTCTGGGGATGGCAAGATGGCTCAGCCAGTAAAGGCACTTTCTGCCAAGGCTGATGACCTGAGTTCAATCCCTCAGACCCAAAACATAAAGAAGAGGACCAACTTCTATAAGTTGTTTTCTGATCTTTATATGGACACCATGGCATGAGTGAACACACATGCGCACATGCATGTGTGAGCACACACACACAAATTTAATAACAGTAAAAAAGAACCCTTCCCACCCCAAGTAACTTCAGAGTAGTTGAGAGGGGAAAGATCTTACATGGCCAGCTTCAACAGCTCTAGCCATACTTTCTTCAGTGAGCTTTCTAATATCGGTGAGCTTCAGTCTCTATTTTAAAATAAAAAGAGTGGATGAGGGGTGTGGTGGAGCAATAGGCATAACTCCTAGAACTATAATGCTGTTTCCATTTTTTAAAAAATCAATAAAAAGAACCCAACACAGTCTCACACACAGAGTAGAGACTCTGCAAAGGTCTACACACACACACACACACACACACACACACACACACACAGACACACACACACATGCACACACACACACACACACACACACACGCATGCACACATGCATGCAAAATCAATGGAAAAGCTTAAGTAAAATAAGCTTGACAACTCCAATATTATAATGCTTAGAGTTTCAACCACCAGAGTTAGCCTTGGTAATGATAGATTGTACACTACTTTTCTGAGACAAAATCTACCAATGACAGAGGTTTGCTCACAAAACTGACTGATTTAAACACAAGAACCTGAAATTGCACACAGTGGCCAAGCTATAAAGCTTTGTGGGAGAGGGAGAAGAGAAGTTTATTTTCCTGGATCTCTTTAAAATATGTTCTGTTTGGGAGTTAGATTAACATATAATGTGTATATATGCACACAGATAGCAATGTTTATTTATTGGTATACTAATCAAATTGTGTCAAGTATATTTTGATTAACTGTAATTTTTATGTATAACTTGATGAACTATAGTTTTACATTTTATTTAATATTATAATTTTCAAGATACAAAACAATTATCTTTGTCAATATTTATCATAGCACTTTATAATTGGTGCAAGTATTTTCTTTTTTCTTTTCTTCCTTTTTTTTTTTTTTTTTTGACTGTCTTGACTTCTATTCTGGCCATTCATTTCTTTTTTTCCCAGTTTCCCTCTCTCCCAGAAACCCCCTATCATATCTTCCCTATCCCTGCTTCTATGAGGGTGTTCCTCCACTCACCTACCCACTCCCACCTCCCCATCCTCCATTTTCCTACACTGGAGCATCTATTGAGCCTTTATAGCACCAAGGACCTCTCTTTCCATTGGTGCATGACAAGGTCATCCTCTGCTACATATGCAACTAGAGCCATGTGTACTCCTTTGTTGGTGGCTTAATCTATGAGAGTCCTGAGGGGTCTGGTTGGTTGACATTGTTGTTCTTCCTATGGGGTTGCAAACACCTTCAACTCCTTCAGTCCCTTCTCTAACTCCTCTATTAGGGACCCCACAGTCAGTCCAATGGTTGGCTGCTAATATCCACCTCTATATTTGTAAGCCTCTGGCAGGGCCTCTCAGGAGACAGCATATCAGGCTCCTTTCAGCATGCACTTCTTGCCATCCACAATAGTATCTGGGGTTTGGTAACTGTATATGGGATGAATCCCTAGGTGGGACAGTCTCTGGGCGGCCTTTCCTTTAGTATCTTCTCTACACTTTATCTCCATATTTGCTGTGAGTATTTTGTTCTCCTTCTAAGAAGGACCAAAGGATCCACACTTTGGTCTTCCTTTTTATTGAGCTTCATTTTCAAATTAATCAATACATCCATAGTCCTAGGTACTGTTGTGTGGCTGTTGAGGAAATTTATGGTACAGTGTCTTAAAATTTTTCAAGTAAGCAATATAGCAGTCTTTTATGGACATTATTGACAGCTCTTTTCTGAACTGTGGCCGAGAAGGAGTATCTGAAGCCAAGAAGTACTTCTTGCTGTCATTGGGAGAGAAGTGCTATTTCTTACTCCAGTTATTTGCTGGAGACACTAATAAGCACAGACAAAGGCTGTTCATCAAATGTCTGCTTTCTCTAAACAAAGCACAAGAAAAGAGCTCCTCAGTGAGAAAGGAATCTTTTTTTTTAAAGTGTCTATTCTTGGGTCTTAAATAACTAGACTTTGGGAAAGGTAACATTAGCAGAAAGTTTACATCTGATTCATACACTCAAGACAGAGGGCAGGTGGCAGAGTGCTGTGCTGCCTGGGAATGGAATGGACTTCTGACACATCAAAGCCTGCCCTCCAGTGATATACTTCCTCCCACAAGGCCACCTCCTAATCCTTCCCAAACAGTTCTACCAACTGAACACTAAACATTCAACCATATGAGCCTGTGGGGGCGGTTCTCGTTCAACACACCACAAGCAGGGATACAAAAATCCTTAACCAAATGACCTGATCGATTTTGGCATCATGTAATATGACCCTGACCAAGAATGACCCAAGGAAACAATCCTGGTTCAGCCTTTTACACTCAGTGCAATCAATTAATACACCGTACTATCAGGTTACAAGTATTAACTGCATGTACGCATAAGTCCACACCTTAAAATATGTGACAAGATGCTATGATCCCAAGTGATTTTTTCATTCATTTTTGTTACCCCTCCCCTTTTACCTCTTCATCCCCCTTTATCATCCCATTCTCTGCTTAAACCTTTTTGTTCTCCACATCTCACCTGTACTGGCTGGTTATGTGTGTCAACTTGACACAGGCTGGAGTTATCACAGAGAAGGGAGCTTCAGTTGGGGAGGTGCCTCCATGAGATCCAACTGTGGGACATTTTCTCAATTAGTGATCAAGGGGGTAGGGCCCCTTGTGGGTGGTGTCATTCCTGGGCTGGAAGTCTTGGGTTCTATAAGAGAGCAGGCTGAGCAAGCCAGGGGAAGCAAGCCAGTAAGAAACATCTCTCCATGGCCTCTGCATCAGCTCCTGCTTTCTGACCTGCTTGAGTTCCAGTCCTGACTTCCTTTGGTGATGAACAGCCATGTGGAAGTAAGCTGAATAAGCCCTTTCCTCCCCAACTTGCTTCATGGTCATGATGTTTGTGCAGGAATCAAAACCCTGACTAAGATAAATTGGTACCAGCATAGTGGGTTATTCCTGTGACAACTTGACCATGTTTTGGGGAAAACTGTGGAAGGACTTTAGAACTTTGAGCTAGAAGAGCCACTGGTTGTTAAGAACTCTGTGGGATGTTC